>NC_081423.1:54042376-54074876 GCF_949786415.1 Peromyscus eremicus | reverse complement strand
GTATGTGAGTGTGCATGGCACAACATAGGTCATAGATCAACTTGAATGTGGTGGTTCGCTCCTCCTGTGGGTCCTAGCGATCAAACTCAGGTTGTCAGCCTTGGTGGTAGACATCTTTACCTGCTGAGACATCTTACTATTTCCTGGTGCATTCCTATTAACTAAGGTACATTTTTAATCTGTAGTTCCTTAGTTTTTAACCTGATGTTGCTTTTATAGAGTTTTGCTATGCTGCCCAGACTAGCCTTGAACTCCCAGACTCAAATAATCTTCCTGCTTCAGCCTTTTAGCTTCACTAGGACTACAAGGTGCACCACCGCACACTACACCCGCCCCTCCTCCCCCATCGGTGCCTAGATGAATGCTCTAAGACTCACCTACATCCCCATCCCCTAATGATGACTCCTTTTTGTTGTTGTTCCCGGGTCTCATTTGGGATGCCACATTAGTTGTCACGTCTCTTCAGTCTCTTGGCTCTAGCAGCTGCTTAGACTCTGGTTACTTCTGGTGACTTTGAGGAGTACTGGTTAACTGATTTGCAGGATGCTTCACTAGTGAAATTTGGTGCTTCTCCAATGTTAAGGCTGGGATTTTGGGGCCAGAGATGCTCAATGGCACCACAGAAGAAAAAAGAGGGGGGTCTTTATATGTTCAATATAGATACAATTTTTTGTGGTGTTTGGTTTTATTTTGAATATTTTCTTTTTTAAACTAATGGGTTTTTTAGATTTTATTTTTATTTTTTATGTGTGTTTACTTGAGTGTATATCTGTGCACCACATGCATGCAGGATCTGTTGAGGTCAGAAGAGGGCATCAGACCCCCTGGAATTGGAGTTATAGATGGTCGAGAGCTCTGTGAAAACAGGGAAGCCATGACACGTGAGGTTGGTGAGGCTGGGGTCATGTTCTAAAGCAGCCTTCCATCCTGATCTGCCTCGAGTGGTCCTGTTCACATCTATAATCGGATTTCCTTTCTTTCTTCCTTCTTCTTTTTTTTTTTTAAATTTAATTAAAAATTTTTTTTTTTTGAAACAGGGTCTCAATGTAGCTCTGGTTGACCTGGAACTTGATGTTCAAACCAGATTGGCCTTGAATTCACAGAGATTCACTTGCCTCTGCCCCCCAAGTGCTGGAATCAAAGGTGTCTATCTACCGGCTCCCTTCCTCTTTTAACAGTGTTGGGGTAGGACAATAAATTACACAATGGTCCTACTTGTGGGCCACAGTGATGGAATGGGATGTTTCTTGATTCATTGAGGGGCCACTGGAGGATGTTAGTCAGGGGAAGCAATTCCATATGGATGCTTCCTAGAGGCAACAGGAAAGCTTGCTCCATCCCTGAGATAGAGAGAGCAGCTGTCTGTATGGGCCTGCTTCCAGAGAGCCACAGAATGACCCACTAAGGTGTGGTTTTTATACAAAACTCTAAAGGTTGAAATAAACAAAACTACACAAGCACATATTATGCAGATTGACACCGGCATCCTGATGTGTGGACCAGATCACTCCAGGAAAGACAGATGCACAAAAGGTGTCCTGATGGAAGAGGGAACGGCTCACCTGTAGGTGGTGGACAGAGTGACAACCGAGATTTCTTTTTGAGGTGGAATCTTTATGTTGTTCAACTTCTGGCCTCAAGTGATTCCCCCTGCCTCAGCTTCTCAAGTAGCTTAGATTATGGGCATATGACATCTCACCCAGTTCGCCACCATAGTCTGTGATTAGCTATATTGTGACATACTGTAGTTTAAAAGGGTCCAAACAGATTTTCTGATTATGTTATCCAGTATACTGCAACCCTAAAAAAATTGGACGCATGGCTCACAACAATGCAGGAATGAATAAAACCAGCTTGAGCGCTAAACAAGGAAATGCCAGACCTAATGCTGTTGTTACTTCCTGGTGGAAGTCATTTGTTAGCCATGTTATGAGGCCAAGATGGATGGAGAGACATTATCGAAAGGAAGTTTGACGTGGGTGTTTACAGGCACTGTCACTGTGGATGCTTCTTAAGGTGTTTACGCCCACTGTCCTGATGCTTCTCACCCTCCATGTACAGTCTGTTTGAGAGAAATTATGATTGTAACACGATCCACACAAGCAATTATGAACAAACATTGGCCTAAATGGTAGTGGGTGCACAAGAACGTGTTGCTGGTGCCCAGGGGTGCAGCTTCTAGCACGGGCTCAATCCCCAGCACCAAAAAGGGAGTCAGGCTCTTAGTAGAATCACCTAAGTCTAGAAATCATTCTAGCTTTCCAGTGAGTGCAAACTTCTATTCTTTCTTTCTTTCTTTTCTTTTTTTTTTTTTTTTTTTTTTTTTGGTTTTTCAAGACAGGGTGGGCTGGAGAGATGGCTCAGAGGTTAAGAGCACCGACTGCTCTTCCAGAGGTCCTGAGTTCAATTCCCAGCACCCACATGGTGGCTTACAACCATCTGTAATGAGATCTGGCGCCCTCTTCTGTATATATAATAAATAAATAAATCTTAAAAAAAAAAAAAAAAAGACAGGGTTTCTCTGTGTAGTTTTGGTGCCTGTCCTGGATCTCTCTCTGTAGACCAGGCTGGCCTCAAACTCACAGAGTTCTGCCTGACTCTGCCTCCCAAGTGCTGGGATTAAAGGCGTGTGCCACCACCACCCGGCAGAGTGCAAATTTCTTAACGAATCTAGAGCCGTTCTTAATTTCCCTAGTACAATCAATGTCTGGCCCAGAGTAGGCACTCAGTAAATACTCAGGGCATTTGTTGAGAGAATTGATGAATGAAGGTCTTCATGATCAGGAAGTGCCAGCCCCATGTCTGTCTCATCCTAAGTGACTAATACCCACTCCTTGAGGGCAGCTCCAGCCCTCTGCCTACCCTCACACACCCTTCTCTGCTTGTTCCCACTAACCTTCAGGACCTATGTCCAAACAGATTCTCTTCCCGAGAACCTTCCCTCACCCACCCTCTCCCAGATCAGGGGCAAGATCCCCTTACGGCCTTCGTGTTTGTGAGCTTTTTAGTCTCCTACAGACAGGTGTACAAGTCGGCAACCAGGGCTTCCTTGAATATTTGCTTGTGTGAATGAATAAAAGGATGAAGAAATAAATCACTGGGCTTCACAGCATACTTGGATGCCAGTTAATTATTGTGATGTCAATCAAAAGTTCATTGCAGGCTCCATATTGAACAGAACATAGGAAGATCCACGGCTTACGTTGTTTTTTTTTTTTTTTTTTTTTTTCAAGACAGGGTTTCTTTATGTAGCCCTGGTTGTCCTGGAACTCTCCTTGTAGACCACCAAGCTGGCCTCAAACTCAGAGATCCACCTGCCTCTGCCTCCCCGGTGTTGGGATTAAAGGCGTGCGCCACCACCGCCCAGCTGGTTTAGGGGTATTAAGTCACTCCGCAAGACACTTAATTTTGCTTCTGGTTTCGTTTTCACCCCTCAGTGTACCCTTTCTCCTCTAGCCTCTCTTTGATCCCCTCCCCCACTTCTCACACACTCTCACTCTGATACTAGATTGTGAACTTGTACTCTAAGGGCCACTCCAGTCAGCAAGGATCAGGATTTGCAAGGCCAGCAAGAGGACGAGCCCTGGTCTCCTGCCCTAACATACAGGAAACCAGCCAGCCAGCCAGAGTTATATTACGATTTCTGTCATCTGATGGGGTTATAGATTAATCAGGGCATAGTGGCAGCTGAAACCCTTAGGGAATAAACCGAGGTGGAACAAGATGTAAGGAATCAGGCAGGACATTGATCCCAGGCTCATTAATCAAGTTGTGAGGGAGGGTGACAGTGTGTGGCTTACATTACACCCAGAGTTGAGCGTAGACAAAATAACTTAACTCTAGACACTGGACTCTAGCTCCTAGATTGCAAGAGGTAACGGAGGCACTGCTGGCATCAGCAGGAAGAGCTCTAAGTCCCCTGGGGCCCTTCCGTCTTGAAGGCCAGGTAGGAGTAGGGGCCGCCTCCCAGGCCCCTCCTTGCTAGGTGAGCTGGAGCTGAGCAGCCCCTGGTGCAGTCAGCAGAAAGAGTTTCCATCACAGGACACCGCTCACAAAGAGAAACCAGAGAGAAGCAGAAATGCAGAGGTTTGTTTTTTCAAGCCCCAAAGGGCTTTCCTTGCCCCAGATTTATCAAACGACGAAGCAGAGGACTGGTGGGGGGAGCCTAGATCATCATGGTTCCCACTGCTTCCTTTTAGCTCTAGCATCCGTCTTCACTCTCTGGTGGGACCACGGCAAGATCTCCTGTCACAGCCGCTTGCTTTGCTCTGGATCCTTCCAATAACCAAATCCTAACCGAAACTCCTGGGCATTTGCCTCTCATCTTGAGGTCATCTATACTGCTCCTTCTGGCCTTGTAGTCTTCTATGATCTCACCACGCGCACACACACACACACACACACACACACACACACACACACCAGCCTCACTATTTTCTTATGATGTGAAACAAACTGCAGATATCTATAATTTGAAAACCGTCTATAATATGCTAATGTATATGTGTACATTTACAGGGCCATCATAGTGGTCATCATCCTTCATCCCACAGCCTCCTCCTGCCCTTTGAGAATATCGTCTTCCCCCTTCTTGTAAGCCACAGCCCCAGTACACCAACCACTAGCCTGTGGCCTGTTGCTACAGATTAACTTACAACTACTGTTGAGCTGGTGTAACAGGCTTTCTCAACGTAAGTGTAAGTATTCTGAGAGTCACCCATGTTGCTAAGTGTATCAATAGCTCTGCTCTCTTTATGGCTGAATAGTATTCCTTTGTAGAATACGTTATAATGTATCTATTTGCACGTTGACAAACCTTTCAAATTTTTCAAAGTTTTCTGCTCTTTAAAATAAAGCTGCTATGAACATTTGTCTTAGTATCTTTCCACTCCTTGGGCAAACACAATGAACAATAGCTAGTATTGTAACAAGTGCATGTTTAATTTTTTTTGAAGCTACGAAACTTTTCCTTGGAGTTTCTTTCACCTTCCACCCACCGTGCATGACAGCCCCAGGGTCTCCAGATCCTTGCCAATTTTTCCTTTTAGCCATTATAGATGTTGTGATAGTTAATTTGACTGTCAAATCTGATTGGATTAAAAACTCCTGGAGGGCTGGGGAAATGACGCAGCAGTTAAGAGTATTTGATGCTCTTGCAGTGGACCCAAGTTCTGCTCTCAGCAGCCACATGACAGCTCATAATCGCCTGCAATTTCAGTTCCAGGGGATCCAACACCTTCTGATCTCTGCAGGCTCTTGTACACACATGGTTCACTTCCACACACTCAGGCACATACACATACACAGGAAATAAATACCTAGTGGGGCTGGAGAGATGGCTCAGTGGGCTAGAATTGATACTGCTCTTGCAGAGGACCTGAGTTCAGCTCCCAGTACTTGTCTTGGGTGGCTCACAACTGCCTGTAAGTACAGTTCTAGGAGATCTGATGGCCTCTAAGGGCACACTCACACACACACACACACACACACACACACACACACACACACACAGAGGTTTTTTTGAAACAGGGTTTCTCTGTGAAGCATTGGCCAACCTGGAACTCACTCTGTAGACCAGGCTGGTCTCAAGCTCACAGAGATCCACCTCCCTCTGCTTCCCAAGTGCTAGGATAAAAGGTGTGTGGCAACACTACCTGACTATAATTTTTTAAATTAAAAAAAAAAAGCAGGGGATTTATAAAGTCACACCCAGCTGTAATCACTTTCCCAGAGATAATTAAGTCGTGAAGATTCTGATCTGATAAGTAGTTTAGCCCACTCTTGATACACTCAAAATCTGAATGGTGTTTGGGAGGTTGTGGAACTCTCTGCCTGGTTGGAGGAGGGAGATCCTGGGGTGTAAACCTGGGGCTTCATTTTACCCCAACATGTTCCTAGGAGCTGCTCCTTTTCCCACTTCCTGTCTACCATGAGGTGAAGACCTTTGGCCTCACCTCCCACCATTTTGTCTCATAGTGGGCCCTGAAACCCAGAACCAAGTTACCACAGACCAAACCCTCTGAAACTGTGGGCTGAAAGAAATCATTTTTTTCCCCTTGAGTTATTTATGTCAAGCATTTTGTTACAGGATCACCAGAGTAAAGCACACAGAAGAATCTTGTTGAAGTTTTAATTCTCATTTCCTTAGTAACTAACAATCTTGAATACTTTTCTCTTAAGATTGCATGCCATTTGTATGTCTTCTTTGGGGAAGGAAATGTTCAAATATCACATATACACCCTTTTGAACTATTGAGACAAAGGCTCGTGTATCCCAAGCTGGACTGGAATTCCTGATCCTCCTGCCTCTGCCTCCCAAAGGCTGGGATCACAGGTGTGCAGCCACCAGGCCTAGCTAGGAGTTTTATAGTTTCAAGTTGCACATTTAGCATTTAATTCTATGATCCATTTTGAGTCTGTTTTTGTTGTTGTTTTGTATTATATGTATTCCCTGTGGTTTTGACACTGTTTGCCTTTTTTTTAGAAAAAGACATTTTCCTACCAACTTATCTTTGTGTCTTTGTGGAACGATTTGACAGTGTGTGTGCAGGTCTAGCTCTGGTATCTCTATTCTGTTCTATTAAGTCCTTTAAGGAAACAGAGAAAGTATTCACACTCCAGTAAATCACCTTTAATCCTTTGTTGGAGGTCAACCAGGTGTGTGCAGTATCTGTGAACTCTTTGCTCTTTTCCACCGATATATTTGATTCTATTCACACCAGTCAACACACCTCTTTTACGACCATGACTTTATCGGCGTCCCGAATCAAGGTGTGTTAAGACCTCTGACACTGCTTTCTCCAGTGGCGTTTTGGCCGTTCTGACTCATGTGCATATCCGTGTGAGTTTCAGAACCACTGCCACACTATCATTCTCTCCCTTACGACGTCAATCAGAACCGGGTTGATTTTGTAGATTAGTTTGGGCGGGATCGCCATCTTACTGCTATTGAATTTTTTTGAAACGTGTTAATAAAAATAAAGAGTCTTCCTCCCTCTACTGTATTACACCACTCTAAGTCAGAAAGGTGAGTGATAATCAGAGTTCCTGTGACCTGCCTTGGGGAAGAAAATTCCAAGATTTTATAGCCAGCCTTGGAGGGGGTGGGGAGTTACAAAATAGAAACTGTAGATGAAAACCAACATCATGATACAATACCATACAATCTGTGAATTTTTGGTGGTTCTCTGAGAGAGTGGAGTTTGGAGAGAGAGAACTGGGGCTGAGCTGGAGATTCCAGCTAAACAGTCTCTGTGTGATTATTTGGGAATTTGTTGGCAAGACAGAAAAATTCTTTTTTTTTTTTTTTTTTTTTTTTGGTTTTTCGAGACAGGGTTTCTCTGTGTAGATTTGTGCCTTTCCTGGAACTCACTTGGTAGTCCAGGCTGGCCTCAAACTCACAGAGATCCGCCTGCCTCTGCCTCCCGAGTGCTGGGATTAAAGGCGTGCGCCACCACTGCCCGGCCAGGACAGAAAAAGACAGAAAAATTCTGCCTACATATGCCAAAAAATAATTTCATTTTATAACCCACAGCATCATTAAACTCACCCATTGATTCTTACATCTTTTCAATATATTCAGACATTTGCACTTAGCAATTATATCTGCTGGGAATAATATGGTTTTGTGGTTTTTTGTTTTGTTTTTTTTTTTTGGTTTTTTTCGAGACAGGGTTTCTCTGTGTAGCTTTGCGCCTTTCCTGGGACTCACTTGGTAGCCCAGGCTGGCCTCGAACTCACAGAGATCCACCTGGCTCTGCCTCCCAAGTGCTGGGATTAAAGGCGTGCGCCACCACCGCCTGGCTGGTTTTGTGTTTTTTTACAATTTTTTTCAAGTGTAGATTTCCTTTACTTCCTTCTCATTTATTGTTCTGTTTAGATTTTAAACAGAAAGAAAATTAGCCTTGATTTGATCCTGATTCAGAGGGCTGAAACATTCAGTACTTCAACATGAAGTCTGATATCAGCTGTAAACTCTTCCTAGTTCCTCTTGTTCAAGTTGAGAAAGAGATTTCCATCATAATTCTGAAAGTCCTTTATATTTATCTGCATCTTTATCTCTTGGTTAAGATTCCGCTTTCATCTGTTACAGTCTTAGACTGACGTACTTCCTCTGGCGTTTACTTTAGTTCAGATAAGCTAATAGGGCAATTTATTTCTTTCGGTTTTTCAAGACAAGGTTTCTCCTGTGTAGCCCTGGCTGTCCTGGAACTAGCTCTGTAGGCCAGGCTGGCCTCGAACTCACAGAGATCCACCTGCCTCTGCTGGGATTAAAGGCGTGAGCCACCACCACCACCCAGCTTTACTTTTGTTTTTTGAAGCAGGGTCTTGGTATGCAGCTAAGGATGGCCTGAAAATCACCATGTATCTCTGGTGGCTTCAGATCCCCCTGTATTGGCCTCCTAAGTGCTAGGATTACAAGTAGTCACCACCACACACAACTCTAATAATATACCTTGTTACTAAAACCATCTTCACTGTCCTGTTTCTTTTGTGAGATAATATCATTTGAATATAGAATTCTAGACAGGTAGCATCTCTTTTCCCTTGTGCCTGTGATTGTAGAATGGTATTCTATTACTTTCTGGGTCACATCTCTTCTAACAAGAAACTACTGTCTTTTTTTTTTTTTTTTTTTTTTAACACGACACTCACTCTGTTGTCCAGGCCTATCTCAAACTCCTGGGCTCAAGCAATCCTTCTGCAGGAGCCTCCTGAGTAGCTGGAACTCCAAGCATGCCCCACTGTACCTGGCTTACCAATGGATTTTTTGTGTTTGGAATCTCAAATCGTTATACAAAGTAAAGTGAGACAAATGAATAAGGGTAGCGTGGGTGTGTGGAAGGATTCTGGTGAGGCTCTCCTTCCCTGTCTGGACTCGGAGCTCTCCAGGCAGTAGCTGCCTTCCTCTCAACCCACGGGCCAGCTCCTGTGGTCTCTGTGTGTGTAGGCTAGGGGAACCAGAAGGGATGGGCTCTGATGGGCTCCTCCTTTATAGGTGGAAGGGGGTCACTGTATGATTTCATAGTTAACCACCAAGGGGACAATGGGCATCATTTGGTGGGAATATTTCCGAAATTTTAGCAATTTTTAATTTCCACTGGAAATCCCAGGAGAGGCTGGATAGAGGTAGGGGCAGGGGTTAGTGATACCAGCCAAACTATAAGGTTTGTTTGGTTGGTTTGGTTTTGGTTTTTCGAGGCAGGGTTTCTTTCTGTAGCCTTGGCTGTTCTAGAACTATCTCTGTAGACCAGGCTGGCCTCAAACTCACAGAGATCCACCTGCCTCTGCCTCCCAAGTGCTGGGATTAAAGGCGTGCGCCACCACAGCCTGCCTTGTTTGTTTGTTTTTTGAGACAGGATCTCTCTATGTAGTCCTGGCTGGCCTGGAGCTCTCTTTGTAGACCAGGCTAGACTAGAACTCACAGAGATCCTCCTGCCTCTGCCTGCCAAGCAGACTGTGAGTTTTGAGACTCTTTCCAGTTCAGCAGGTACTTCAGTGAGCTCTTTCCACTCAGCTTTGGCAGTGTCAGGGTAGTAATGGGGGGGTATGCTTCAGACCTATGTTCCAGGGGAGTCCAGAGTGGCTCCCCCAGTAGGAATTACAGAACCCTAAAGTCCTTCCTTCAGAGACTCTGAGAGCTTTTCTGGGTGCAACCCTGTCATTTCTGTCTCCAGCTCTAGAACTGGGATGCCCCCATCCAGGCTGCACTCTCGGAGCCTCCCCAGCACAGAGAGCATCCAAGTTGTTCCAGTGAGCATGGGTGTTGTGTGATATTCTGTTTGTGTTCTGACAAATAAAGCTCAGAGGGCAGAACTAGCCACTAGTTAACCATAGAGCCGGGTGGTTATACTGCTCCCACAGTTCTTTGAAGACCAGGTTTTTGTTGTTGTTGTTGTTGTTTGTTTGTTTTTAAGATTTATTTATTATGTACACAGTGCTCTACCTGTATATATGCCTTCAGGCCAAAAGAGGGCACTAGATCTCATTCTAGATGGTTGGGAGCCACCATGTGGTTGCTGGGAGTTGAACTCAGGACCTCTGAAAGAACAGCCAGTGCTCTTAACCTCTGAGCCATCTCTCCAGCCCGAAGACCAGTTTTGTTATTGTGATTTAAAAACAGACCCAAACACTCTCAAACAACAAAAGGAAGACAATTTAAGTCCCTGGAAACCCTACCAACTCAGAGGAGATGACTGTCCACTGTTCACTGGTGCATCACCTTCCTGAAAAGTCTGTGAAACTGTCACTCCTGTGGTTTTGTAGTTTTCTTAATTCCTTTATGAATATGCTGTAGGGGCTGGAGCTCAGCAGTTAGGAGCACTTGCTGTTCTTCCAGAGGATCTGAGTTCATTTCCCAGCACCCATGTCAAGCAGTTTACAGCTACCTGTAACTCTGGCTCTAGAGGATCTGATGCCCTCTGCTGGCCTCCAAAGGCACCTGCACTCACATGGTGTATGCTCACACAAACACATATACAGACACATAAATACGAATATAAATAAATCTTTTTTTAAAAAAATATGCTTTAGTCTCTTTCTAGGGAGTGAATGTAGAATTGGTTTATATTATTATTGGTTTAATATTGTGTAATAACATTTGACTAATGCGTTAAGTTTTTTCTAACTTTTCACATTATAAATACAATTCTAGACCTTTAACTTTTGACCATCTATGTTCATTGTGTAAATTTCTAACCCTGAGGTTGCTGAGTCTAGGATAGAGGCAGGCAGATCTCTTGTGAGTTCCAGGACAGCCAGGTTGTTACACAGAGGAAACCTTATCTCAAAATATGCCCCCCTCCAAAATAAATAAATAAAAATAAATTTTACCCCAATAAATTAGTTATTTGTGTTTCTTTTTTTATTGGTGTCATGTAATCATTTCATATCATTGCCAATAGTTTGTGTTTCTTCTGTGAATTTTCTATTTATAACTTTTACCCAGTTTTCTTGAAAAATGCTTATTACTTTTTGGTTTGTAAAAGGTGTTTTCAAGTTAGGAAGTTGAACTCTTTTTCATTAGGAGCTAAATAGCTACTATCCCATTTAGTTATCTAGCCTTTCCATCCATGGAGGTGGTTTCTCTATCTTCAAATACATTTGAAAATGATGTCCTATTTTGCTTTCTGCTCCTGTGATAAACACTGTGAGTGTGGTGGTTTGAATGAGAATGGCCTGTGGACTCATGTGCAAATGCTTGGTTCCTGTTTGGTGGAACTTTTTGGGATGGATTAGGAAGTATGGCCTTGTTGGAGGAAGTGTGTCACTGGGGGTGGGCTTTGAGGTTTCAAAAGCCCATGCCCTTCTCAGTTCTCTCTTTCTCTCTCTCTCTCTCTCTCTCTCTCTCTCTCTCTCTCTCTCTCTTTCCCTCTCCCTCTCCCCTCCCCTCTCTCCCCCCCTCACTGCCTTATGATCATCTCAGCATGTTAGCACTCAGTTACTGCTCCAGCATCATGTCTGCCTGCCTGCTACCATGCTCCCTGCCATAATGGTCATAGACTAACCCTTCAAAACTGTAAGCCAGCCCCCAATTAAATGTTTTCTTTTATAATTTGCCTTGGTCATGGTGCTTTGTCAAAGCAGTAGAAAATTAACCAAGACAATAACTAAAAGCAACTTGGGAAAGACATTCCGTTATCAAGGGAAGCCAGGGCAGGATCTCCAGGCAGGAAGCGGGAGCCTGGAACTGAAGCAGAATCTATGGAGGAATGATGCTTACTGGCTTGCTTCCTCTGGCTTGCTCAGCCACCTTTCTTTGTTTTTGTTTTTTGTTTTTTGCTTTCCCAGAGCTGAGGACTGAACCCAGGGCCTTGCGCTTGCTAGGCAAGTGCTCTGCCACTGAGCTAAACCAACCCCAGCCACCTTTCTTATACAACCCATGCCTACCTGCCTAGAGAGCGCACTGCCCACAGCGGGCTGGACCCTCCTGCATCAACTAGCAATTAGGAAACCGTGGCCACATACCCATCTCACTTGGGCAACTCTTCAGTTGAGAATCCCTTTTCCTAGGTGACTTCAGGTGTGTGTTGAGCTGACGGCTGAAGCCATCTATTAAAATAGCCTAACATCTATTAATGTTTTCTCTTCTGTTTTTTTTTTATTTTCTAGCAGACTTTGAAGTCTTTCCCTTTCACTTGCTTGTTCTTAAAAGAAAACTACACCTATTTTCTTCTATTCCTTTATTTCCATTTGCGTCTGTGTTTGTGCATACATGTGGGTCCAAGTGTGCATGCACTTGGGGGAGCATGCACATGGAAGCTCATGGGTGTAGAAGTCAGACTCAAGTCTTGTTCCCCAGTAGCCACCACCTCTTTTGGGGACAGGATTTCTCACTGGGACCTGAGCTTCTCCAATTGGGCTAGGATGGCTGGGCAGCAAGTCGCAAGAATCCTCCTGTCTCCACCTCCTCAGTGCTGGGGTTACAAATGTCTGCTGCCACACCCCACTTTTTGCATGGGTTCTAGAGACTGAATTTGAGTCCCCATGCTTGGCACAGCAAGTAACTTAACTGGCCGGGCTAGTGCCCCAGTCCCCTGTTACTTCTTCTTTAAGTTTTTGTATGGAATGAGTTTTTCTGTGAGGTTACCCTACTATGTACTATGGTTCAAGGTAGCGAAATACATTATATAACACTCCCAGGCTTCCACCCTCCAGTGAGCACTCCCTCCAAGGGTGCCAGCTGCCACCAAGAGAACTTCCCTCCATACTGTGCTCCACAAGCAAAGCCTTCAGGACCAGTAATTTCATGGTCAGAAGGCATAAGATCATGGGATGAGGAAAGGACTAGACTCCTTTTGGGTGTCATCTAATCAATCAGTCTCCCACTCTGTAATTTCGCATGTTCAGATATTCCCTTGGAGGGTCCCGACTTCTTAGACTAGAAGTACCACATACGACCACCAGAGGGCACATGGCACCACGCCATTCTCAATCAGTTACTCTAGAGCCCTTGGGGCCTCCTTTAGCCACAGAGACCTGCAGGTGGCATTTCAGAAGTGCAAAAAGAAGGCTAAGAATGTCTACCCAAATTTCCTGCCCGCTTTGTGTGGTATAAAGACAAGATGTGAAGTCAGGGGAAGCGGGCAGGTGGCAAGGAAATGAGGAGGTCCAGAAGCCCCGCTGTGAATCCACCTGCCTCATATACTCCATCCCGGTCAGCTGCATGATCTTCTGCTGTGCCATTTGGGGTTTGCTTGTCCCCATGCTTTCCGCTTCTTGAGCTATCGTGCATGCTTGAAGGCCTAGACCAACCGGTACCGCTTGGATCCGTTCAGCTGTGTAGCATGAATCTTAAAGAGTCTTATTAATAAAACAAACCCGGAGCCAAATATTGGGGTGAACACTGGAAGATCAGAGAGACAGAACAGGCCACAGCTAACCTGACCTGGCCAACTTCTCAGCTGATCCTGTTTCCTCAGACTGAATGCCTCTCAGCTGAACTGTGCTGCTCAAAAGCCTAAAAGCTTAACCAGCTAGTTCCTGGTTTTCACGCCTTTTATACCTTTCTGTTTTCTGCCATCACTTCCTGGGATTAAAGGCTCTTGTTACCATGACTGGCTGTTTCCAGTGTGGCTTTGAACTCACAGAGATCCAGGCGGATTTCTGCCTCTGGAATGCTAGGATTAAAGGTGTGTGTGCCACCATTTTCTGGCCTCTATATCTAGTGGCTGTTCTGTTCTCTGACCCCAGATAAGTTTATTAGAGTGCACAATATTTTGGGGAACACAATACCACCACACAGCTGGGTCACCTGTACTTCCATACCACAAGTGCTCATCACTTGGATTAGCCATTGCTTGTGATCCCTAGTGTCTTTGAAAGCATGAGCTCCATCCACGACCTGCTGGGCTCTGAGTCTTCCCTGTAGTGTGGAGTCTGGCACAAAGTGAAGACAGACTTCTCCAGTATAATACCATGTCTTCACCTTCCTAAGAACCTTAAAGGGATTTCTCTTCCGTTGTCCTTGTTACATTTCGCAGAGCTGGGGGTTGAATTCAGCGTCTCATATGCCACACCATTGCCATACCTCTGGGCTACGTCCCCAGCCCCCAGGGACCCTCGATGGTAGGCACTTCCTCTGATTCTTTCATCCTTGCACTGTGCAGCCCCAGGCCTGGTAAAGTAAACCCTCAAACTTCACATATTAAATGGTGGCCTTTTGGGGTATGCTCCAGGCTAAAGCAGAAGGGTAGGATCCTCAAGGCCTGCCTGGGTTCACAAGGAGCTCAAAGTTTAGTGACAAGTTTAGGGACACTCTGTCTCAAAACAAAAAGGGAAAAGAAAGCTTGAGATACAGCTCAGTGGTGGAATATTTGCCTGGCGTGAGCAATGCCCTGGGTTCAAACTCCAGAACTGAAAAATAAAAATAGAAAGTCTTTGTGCAACTTGAAATTCAGCGAGTCTGCCTTAAGTTTCCTCACACAGAAAACAAGGAGGGGGCTGCAGGGAGCGCTCTGCAGGGCCTGCCAGGCCGTTAGGGGCCCCTGCCGCTCTTGCAAAGGACCCAGATTCTGTTCCCAGCACCCACATCGGGTTGCTCACAACTAATTGTGACTCCAGCTCTGGGGAAGCTGACCCCCCTCTTCTGGCCTCCAGGGCACCTGCACACTTGGGACATAGATATACACACACTACAAAATGTTTAAAAATAAACCCTAATTTAATTTTAAAAAACTGTGGTAAAGTGATGGCTATGTTAACCAGCTTGAGCGTGGTCATCCTTTCACAAAGTATATGCTTATCAGGCCATACATTACCTTGTATATCTTAAATATATGCAATTCTTATTTATCAAAAGGCCAAGGTAGAGGGTGGGGAGAAATAGCTCATAGCAGACTCTCTAGAGCAACCTAATGTTTATCTGTTGAAAACTTTGATTTTACCAACAACGGAACTGAGGTGGAAGGGAGGGCCTTACGTGAAAGTTGCTGACAAGGTGGGCCCAGAATTTTGATCTTCTGTTTCCTAGAGCTTGAACTTGCTTCAAATTGTTGGACACAGTATGTCTGTAGAGTTTGCAGGGCCACAGCTGGATTGGGGACCTCAAAGGATGCAAAACCACTGGATGAATAGAGCGTAAACCAAGGCCATAGCTCCGCCAGCCTAGGCTAAGCGACACCCACAGGAGCACGGAGTCACTGCTCAGAAGGGAATTTTACATCTGCTTTTTAAAAGGTAGGGATTTTGTTTGTTTGTTTTGAGACAGGGTCTTACTACAGAGCCCTTGCTGACCTTGAACTGGCAGCAATCCTCCTGCCTCTGTTCCCCAGTACTAGGATGACCAGCATGCACCACCCTGCCTACCTTAGGACAATTTTGGGGCAACTGAATTTCAGCTGAGTCTAAGAGGGAAGAGCACAAGCTTTGCATGTGGACAGGTCTGAGCTGAAGGTCACCTCCCCGGCATGTAAGGCTGAGTCCATGATGTAACCTCCGCGAGCTCCAGTATTCTAAGAAATGGAGGAAATAATCCAATGAAGTGAAGATCTGTTGAGATAAGGAGTGGGAAACACTGACTGAAGTCCTAGCCTGCGTCAGTGTTCAACAATGGCTTCTAGCAATGTGGTGATGTTGGCCCAGAAGGCTTGGAAGAGCTGCCTATGTTCACTTCCTTCCCAATTCCTAGTCCCTTGAAGTCATGCTGGTATTTGGAAATTGCCCATGACAGGGGCATTTTTTACCATAAACACTAGCAAATGCTGCGCATCAGGACTCTCCTGAGCAGGTGGAGGAACATCTGCCAGTCACTTTGGTGGTCGTCATTGTTTCGGGGTGCCATAGCACCCCCTCCCCTGGAGGGTGACCTCACGCACATCTGTACCACACCGATGTGACTGGTCACCGTAAGCAGCTACTTCTGCAAAGTGGTGTCTTGGTTTGCCCGGCCCAAGCTTCCATTTTCAGAGACTGTGAGCATCACTGGGAATTCTCTCATAGCATGGTCGGGAATGACTCAGTTCAATCAAAACGGTACACTGGCTGGGTGTGGTGGCATGCACTTGTACTCCTAGTACCTGGGAGACGGAGGGAGGAAGATCACAAGTTCATGGTCAGCCTCAGCTACACTCTCGGTATCCCCATCATGCTCTCTTAGAGACCGGCAGCCTTTACCTTGCCTCTTCTGAGCAGAAGCTGGGCCAGCAATTCCAGGGTTTCCAGAGTCACCCTTGTGGGATGGTGTATCTGTCACCCATCTCCCACCAAGCATCTCTGGGTGGACTCAGGGCCCTGTCTCTCTCCTTGAGCCCCACATGACCGTGCCTAGAAGGGAGACTGACCCTTTGGGAACCCCTCACGCACTCACACTGGAGCCTGATCACTCCCAGAACCCCCATTCCATCCCATGACAAGACTTTGTGGGCCTCTGCTGGAACCACAAAAAGCTTCGGGAAGATTCTAGCTCCGAGAAAACCTGGGGTAGGCAGCTTCCCTGGAAAGGGACTGGCTGCCATAGGCTGACCAGAAAGAGGAAGTATGGTCAGGCTGGTGCCTGTTGCGTTTAAGGGTGAGCGAGGGTACGTGGGCGAGCAAGGCCTCACCCCAGCTGCGCTGGAGTACAGCCCTCAGTCCACTGCTGACACCCCAGCTGCTTGCAGAAAACACCCCAGCAGTCCCGGGTAAGTGCTCCGACTTCCCCAAGGACAACATCTTGTTTTGTCCACCCTAGTCATCTGTGCATGTTGGTGTTAGACACGTGGCCAAATGAGCAACCTCTCAGGCAAGGGCTGAGGGACTGTCACCTGAGGCTGTGGTACACGGTCGGTCGGGGGGCAACCTGCCACTGCTGCCCGGGTGCCCTCAGCCACCGCCTTACTTCTCCGGGGTGTGTGCCAGGGATGATAGTGTTTGCCTCTCAGGCTGATTAGCAGTTGAGAGCGAGGTGTGTAAAGCGTGAGGCGTTATCACTGTCTGGGTAACGATGGTGAAATCTGGTATTCATTTGTTAGGGACCCTCATGGCACTGTGGCAGATGTGGCAAACTCAGACCGCATCTTGGTGCTCTTGAATGAAAGGATTCGAACACCATGGCTCCTGGTATGTTTGTCACTCAGTTTCTGGTGTTTGGGATTTTCAAGGCACCTGCCTAGCTTCAGAGGCCTCGGGATCCAGGTGTTAGTTAGGCTGGTGTGAGATCTTGACTGAGACATCTGCTTTTGGCCTCTGGGAAATTAATTTGTTTGTTTGTTTGTGGTTTTTGGTTTTTCAAGACAGGGTTTCTCTGTGTAGCCTTGGCTGTCCTGGAACTTGCTTTGTAGACCAGGCTGGCCTTGAACTCATAGAGATCCTCCTGCCTCTGCCTTCTGAGTGCTGTGATTAAAAGCATGTGCCACCACACCTGGCCTGGAAAATTAATTTTGATGGAAACCTGGGCTCAACTTTCCCATGTCCTATTCCACTGCCTAGGCAAGTGTATTCTCTATTTCTGTTTAATCTGACTGAGACTTTTAAAAAAGGATTTGTTTGTTTGTTTAGTTAGTTTTTTGAGACAAGATTTCTCTGTGTAGCATTGGCTGTCCTAGAACTAGCCTCTGTAGCCCTGGCTCTCCTGAAACTCAGAGATCCACTTGCCTCTGCTTCCTGAATGCTGGGATTAAAGGCGTGTGCTTTCAACATCCAGCAAAAGGATTTATTTTTAATGATGTGTGTGTGTGTGTGTGTGTGTGTGTGTGTGTGTGTGTGTATGTGTGTGTGTGTGCAACAAAGGCATCAGATCCTATGCAGCTGGTGTTCCAGGTGCCTAATGTAGGTACTGGGAACCAAGCTCAGGTCCTCCGGAAAGAGTAATACATACTCTTAATCACTGAGCCATGTCTGAAGGAACATTGAGAGTGGGCCTCGCTGCCAGATGCAGTGGCCACAGCCCTGCGCCAGAAGGATGGGAAGGAAGAACACTGACCCCAGAAACTCCAGAGCAGCCTGAGAAGACAGTGAGTCCCCCGTTTACGAAAAGAAAACGGAGGTTGGAGAGACAGCTCAGATATTCAGAACACCAAAGTCCAACAGTTCCTGATTCTTTCTTTTAAAAATAGCATTATTTTATTATCTGTGTATGGATGTTTTTCATGCACATCTGTCTGTGTACCACCTACATACCTACATACCTGGTACCCTTGGAGGCCAGATGAGGACATCAGATCCCTGAAACTGGAGTTACAGATGGTTGTGAGGCATCATGTGGTGCTGGGAGTTGAACTTGGAAATCTTCTGAAAGAGCAGTCAGTGCTCTTAACCACTGAGCCATCTCTCTAGCCCCCCCCCCCAAAAAATCATTTTTTAATCCATGTATTATGCAGTTGACCATGTGGGATGATCAGTTTCCCCAGAAGTTTGTTAGAACAGAGTTCTGGCTCTTCCTCTCTTCTTCCCCCTCCCCCTTCCCCCTCCTCCTTCTCCCTACATCTCCCCTTTTCCTTCCTCTCTTTCTTCCCCTTCCTTTTTTCCTAGCAAATAGATATAGTTCCTAAGTGTAGGCAGACAAATTTGCTAGGCAAGCAATAAGCTATGATGGCTGAGGATGTATGAATAGAGTTGAGTTCTATGAGAAAATAAATCAGACTCCAGATTAATGTGCAGCCGTCCTGGTTTGATAAGCTATCACTTTGACAGACATGCTTGCAGAAGCACGACAGTGTGGCCAGCTACCAGTCCAGTACTGGCCCCAAATACCATGTTAACATGCGCAGGCATCACAGCTAGCCCATAACAGATTTAATTAATAAAGAAGATAACCATTCACAATGCATAAGTACCCTCCCTTGTTAGTTCTACGGGACTTGCATTCTGACCTGGCATCATTTTCAATGGAACACTAACCAAGGTGTCATCATTATATAGTGGGATAGCATGTGCAGGATACAGAATAAGGATATGATTCTAGTGTGTCCCCCTGCTTCAGTGAAGCAGAGTATAAACTTCTTCACAGGGTTCTCTGTTAAAACATTTTATAGCCAGGCTTTTAATCCCAGTGCAGAGAGGCAGAGGCAGGTGGACCTCTGTGAGTTTAGGGCCAGCTTCTTCTACATAGTGAGTTCCGGTACATCCAGGGCTCTGTAGAGAGCCCCTGTCTCAACTCCCCACAAAAAAAGAGTCATTTTATAATTCTGTATATAAAGCAATGTCAGTACATTCATTACAAGGAACTTGATCAACCCATTTACTTTAGTAAAATTCTGCAGGTTATTTTAAAGAGGCATGGGCTAGGGATGTAGTTCATGCCTCTTTAAGCCCAGGTTTAATTCTCAGCACTGAATCAACAAACAAACAAACAGAAAAGCTCACAGAAATTCACAAAGGAAACATCACCCACCAAGTGGCACAAAACAAATACACAAATATGTAAATATGTTTTACATAAGTATATATCTTCTTTAGCAACAGGTCTAATGGACATCATGTATATTTAAACAACAATATATAAATATCAACTTACTGAAAAATCATTGGCCCCACATACAGTGTTAACATGTGTGTGCATCATAGATACACCATAATAAATTTAATTGATGAAGAAGCTAAATCAGTCATGATACATAATTACAAATCACCAAAAATCTTTTGCTTGCTGTCCACATACTCCCCCTGAGACTCCCTACAGCCTGCACATCCTCCTTTACCTCAGAAAGCCTTTTCTTTATTAGGCTCGATGTTGGGTTCAGTCACCTTAACCTTCGCATGTCATACCCTATGCATATTAGACTCAAAATAATTCTTTTTTGCTCTTTAAAAAAATCAAACCAGTTGTAGAGGCACTGGAGAGATGGAGGCAGATGGATCTCTGTAAGTTCGAGGCCAGCCTGATCTATATAGAGACTTCCAGAACAGCCAGGGCTACATAGAGAGACCCTGTCTCAAACAAACAAACAAAACTCAAGTATCGTGACAGCTAACCAGCCATGACCGCTCCTTCCAGACCGACAGCCTTTCCTCTAGTTGGAAGAACCCACACTTCTGAGAGCAGGACGTTGGGGACACTTCCAGGAGTTACACTGTCTAGACTTTCGAGAGGAATATTATTTGGAATCCTCGGCAAACTCTAGGAGCCTGATATTTTAGTTCAAGAACATCACCTTTTAGTAGCTTTGAATAATTTAAGACATTATTGGTGAACAACTCTTCACATAAAAAATGGAAGTTATACATTGTATTCCATCTGACAGGAGAACTGAAGATTGACTCCAAAAAATGGTGTGCTCAAGACCCATCTGTTGTACCCTGAGGCCCTCTCAGAACCAGGCAGTGGGGTGGAGGGAAGGATTGGAGGGCAAGAGATGTCTGCCAGTATCCCCTGCATCTTTCTCTATGTCCCTCCTTCAAGCCGTCAGAATAAAAGGATTTCCCAGTTTGGGTATGGAGAGTTGACATTTTCTCCATTTTATTTCAGTTTTACTCTAACCTGTAAATTATGCATCTACAGGAAGTGCTTCCATTTTTATTGATTTTTGCATAATATCTAAATAAAAAACACAATGCTTGGTATGCAAATGCAGACTCAAGAGAGCCAGCAGGCTCTTGTCCCTAGAGAGTTTCTGCATATGAGCCATGGGGCTGTCACCACCTGGAGGCCGACTGGTCAGACAGTTCAGGACTCTTGAGCATCATTGCTTTAAGCTGACAGAGTAAGTCCCAAGCCAGAAGGCCGGGGAGAATGTAAGGACTCTGGAACTGCGGGTCCCTTGCCGAGCAAAAGGCTCAATAGAACACAGGAAGTGTGGGGGAGTGCCAAGGCTGTCGTGGTAGGCAGGGGTCCATTGGAATGGATCTTGGCCATGCTCACTGACCATGTCCATGTTTCACTCTGCTTAACTGGGAAGGAACTACAGAAAGACAACAAGGGGTCATATTTATATGTGGTGGCCAACAGCATCCCACACAGGTGAGAGGGGACAGCAAAATGGCCGTTTGCACAGACAACTGGAACCTGGGCTGATGCACTGGAGTGGAGGGACAAGACGATGGATGTGAAGGCCGAGGAAGGAGGAAAGATATGGATGCTGAGGGGAGCAGAAAGATGGGGGGCTGAGCTTGCCTTTCTTCCACAGAAACGGAAGGCTATGGAATGAGTAGAGACATTGGACTCTTTTTGTAGCCCTGCCCTGTCCACACTCAATTTTAAGTTGCCATTAAGTATCCACACAGCCATTTCCAGGACGTATGTCAGCAAGGTGGTCAGGTGGGAATACGGACTCCCTGACCATCATCAGTGACAGCCTGATAACTAGACAGGAACCAAGCAAGAACTGTTCACACCGAGAGGCTTGCATAGTACTTAGCTTCCTGTGCCTTTGAAATCAGCCCCAACCCTCATCCCCATGCCCTGCTCCAGAGCCTTCCAAAGCCCTTGCTAGCAAGTCTGGGGAGCCACGTAGGAGGAACCTCTTTCTTCCTAGTCAGCATGGGCTCACAACTTCTGTGGGTGACACTGCACTACACAGACTACTCATGTATGAACTGAGCCGCCTTCCTGGTTCCCATACCACCAAAACACATCTGCTCGGGAAAGCATTGGTAGATGCGGAGACCTTATCAAGGATTGGGTAGGAGACCACCAGAGGGGTGCGCCATCAGAGGGCTGCGCCACCAGAGGGGTGCGCCACCAGAGGGCTGCACCACCAGAGGGGTGCGCCACCAGAGGGGTGCGCCACCAGAGGGGTGCGCCACCAGAGGGGTGCGCCACCAGAGGGGTGCGCCACCAGAGGGGTGCACGTGCATCCGTGAACAACTACAGACCAAATGCCATGCAGCCCGGTCTTTGCCACTGCCTCTCTGAGCACTTTTATCGGTGGCTTCTCCAGACTTCGTACCAGCAGCAGCTGGCTTCTTCCTGTCCCATTTCTCATTTTTGTCCTTCTAGGCCCCAGCTCTTCGTTCTCCCTCTATAGCCCAGAGGAACCCAACACTCCCCAGTTTCTACCGGCAGCCCAGCTAATGCCGGTGAGGATTCTGTAGCCTCCCAGGGAACATGGTTGCCCTTCCCTGAAGGTGATTGCAATTCTAAGTAGAACTTTCTTGGTTTGCTCTCGATAACGCCTGGGTCTGGTGATCCTCAGAGCTCTTTCGCATGCATCATCTCTTGGAGAAGTTCCAGAATCTGTGTGGAGACATTAAGGGTCTTGTTCCAGACACAGACGCGGGTACCCAGCAAGTTGGGAGAAAGAAGCCTGTTCCCTGGGTGTCCAACTGAAGACCTTTCGGGGCTTCACATTTCTGTGAATGTGGGCGACTTTTTTACATGGCAAACTGTCTTCCTTCCTCCTTTCTTTTCTTCCTGCCTCTCCTCCTTTCTTCCTGTCAGTCTTCCTTCCTTTTTTCTTGTCTTTTTCCTTCCTTCCCTCCATCCCCCTCTGCCTCTCTGCCTTCCTCCATCCCTGCTTCCTTTTCTTTTCTTCTTTCTTTCTTTCTTTCTTTCTTTCTTTCTTTCTTTCTTTCTTTCTTTCTTTCTTTCTTTCTTCTTTCACAGAGGGTCTCACTATGTAGTGCTGGCTGGTCCAGAACTTGCTGTGTTGATTAAGCTGGCCTGTCACTCACAGAGAGATTCACATGCCTCTGCCTCCCAAGTGCTGAGACTAAAGTCCTGAGTCACCAGTCTCAGGAATTCCTGAGAAAGGATGACGTATTGTCGCTGGCTCCCCAGAAATGCTTTCTGGAGATGAGCAAGCTGAGGCTGGGGTAGCAATTGTCCTTCCTTGCTTTCCTTTCTTGCTCACCCAACATGACCCTGTGGAATGTCTTGCTCAATCCTTTCCCCTAAAACCATACAGAATTGCATCAGGCTCCTTGGGGTTCTTTAAAAATGTCTTAGGCAACTTGAGGAATGCAGAGCATCCAGGGTGCAGCTAGAATGCCCCTTCCCCGATGCTCACAATGGCCCCTTCTTCCCAACCAACTCCTACCCCAGTGGTGTGTAGCAGATGGAAGACAGGGGGGCTCACTTAAGGTCATGTGCCGTAAAGAAGTGGCTTGGGAATAATACTACACAGGACAGGAACTTGAGACACTCAATCAAAATTTTATAGTATTCCCAAGCATGGATCTGACAGTTCGCTGAACAAAGGCCAACCCTTGGGACGGGACTGCTGGTGGGAAAGAGATCAGTTTCATTCAAGAAGTGGTGTCGTAGAAGGTGAATGCTGTGATCCTCAAATGCTTCATCCCTGGGAAGTTGGGTACATGAGAAGAATTTCACGTGGAGAGCAGAGGAAGTATAGAGGGCAGCGGGCAGGGAGGCGACTGCAGGGCGGTCTTCATCGTTCAGGGCATGTGGTTCCTTTTTTATTTTTCTCTGGCTATAACATTGCAACCTCCTACGGCTGGTTCCTATCATTCTCTAGACAGCTCCATTTTCTACAGGTTAAACCTTGTAGTTGACTCACTTTCTGTTAGCTAATGGAGAGAAGGAAAAAAAAATGAGAAGCATTACTCATTCTGGTGTGACCCAAGGTCACCATACGTTCTGGTTCTGTAGATCTAAATAAAGATTATTCATGAGCATCATCTTTCTTATTTATGGTGCTGGGAATCGATCTCTGAGCTTTTGCGTACGAGGCAGGCGATCTACCGTGGAGCCACATCCTCAGCCCCAGCAGTTATTGTCTGAATCATTTAGGTGTAGTTTATGTTTAGAATTTAGAGTGGCGGGCTAAGGGAAGAGAAGCAATCTTGCAAAGGAAGAAAGGGCCAGTAACTGCAAAGGGCGTCTCACAGCAGCATGGCCCCCAGGGATGTCCACCCACAGAGGAGACAAAGGCTGTCGTATCTTTCAGTCATTCATGCATCCACAGACGGGCATGCAGCATCTGCTGTGCCCTGGTGATCTAGACACCAGGAACTCACTGGTAAAGAGAGGAGCAAGGGCCCTGCCAGCATGGTGCTTACACACCAGTGTGGGAGACAGTGACCAAAGAGACACACAGTAGACAGGGAAAAGCCGTCACCGTGCGGCTGGGGAAAGTGTGTTTCATCCATCCATCACAGAATAGTGCGGGTCAGGGGTGTCTCTTCCTGCAGCCGAGGAGCACTTGGGGTTCAAGGAGGAGGGAAGGAATGCCGAAGAAGTAAGAAGGGACGTGCAGGGTGGGAAAGCTGGGCTGGAAAGTGGTGGAGGACTTGGCTGCTCACTTGGGAGCACTGTCCTCAAAGCCTTGGTCTACCCCAGTACCCACATTATTGACTTTGCTTCCTACTTTGGAGGAAATGGAAGTTTTGGTGTGAGCTCCCAATGTCCTGTCCACATGCCCCATCTTTCCTCTGGTTCCATTCAGCATCCCTCTTCCCTCTCCCTTGCTTGTTCCAGTGTGAAAGCTCAACCTACTACTGACTGGGGACGGCTCTTCCCGCCTCCATTCTGAGTCCTCTCCTCTCTCTTCCACCCCTGCATTTCATTTTTCTCCCCTCTTCTGGAACCTTCACAGTCAAGGCTGAAGTCTCGTTGTAAACAAACAGCACTCCCTGGGCCTCAGACGCTTCTCTTCTTGAAATTCAGGATTTCCTATTTTGTGAGGACACCTTCCCGCCTCCTCCTTGTTCCTGTAGCAACCCTCCTCCTGAGTTCTTCCTCTTTCTGTCTTGATGCGTGGATTCCATCCCCACCCCCACGGCCCCAGAGCCACAGATGTACAGAATCCACAAACCTCTGAGACTTTCTAGGGCTGGATGACGGGGGAGATTGGGAAGAGTGGGCATGAGTTCTGAACACTGCAGCAGGACGTGTTTATGCATTAGGGAGGGGACACAAAGCAAGGAGGACACAGAAGGCTTCCTGGGTCCACTTTATCCCCTAGAAACCACGTTTCTACATCCTCATCACATCAGCTATAACTATCCTCCAAGGACCTTAGAGAGCCACATCCAGAAAGGAAAACGAAGGCACCAGGGAGTTAGTTTTTCTTCCTTAATGTGGAGGCAAGTAGGTTTAAATGAAGAGGAAGTAGAGAAAAAGTCAACATGGAGCCTTGCTGGTGAGAGGAAACTTGTTTATTGGTGGTCCCCTTCCAGGGACCATGACAAGGACACAGAGGTATCTGGGTTGAGTCTTTCCAGTGCCTTTCATCACATCCAGCTCCTGCTGCCACCACCTATGGCGGCTCCAGAGAATAGGCAGCTGGTTCCTCCCTCACACTAACTAGGAACCCTACAGACCAGCCCAGTGTGGGGCTCCTCACTGAGGTCAGAGAACCTTCTAGATGGCCTGTTGAATATGCTGATACAGATTCTCATACCAGATCCACAAGTCAGAATTGGAAGTGGAGTAGGTGCACAAGACCTTGTAGTTAAATGCATCTTGTCCCAGGCAATCCAAAGTTTCTGAGACGCCTAGACTTAGTGGTCAAAAATTAAGACGACAGACTTGGTTTTGGTTTCTTCCCCCACCCCCACCCCCCATTCATTTGCTCTTCAATCTTGTTAAGCTCTCCTAGGCCTTTACTTTCTAACTTGTAAAATGGGATAATAATGATGACTACTTAGTGTATGAAGCTATTATGAGGATTAAATGAGTTGGGGCATGTAGAGTAATTAAACTCATGGAAAGTTAGTACACAGTACATATGGCAGTTTTATTGTTCTCGCTGTTTTTTTTTGTTTTGTTTTGTTTCTGTCTGTTTGTTTTTGAGACAGAGTCTCACTATGTCCTGGCTGTCCTGGAACTCGATATATAGAGCAGCTGGTCTTGAACTCACAGAGCCCCACCGGCCTCTGCCTCCTGAGTGTAAGGATCAAAGTCATGCACCACCACACTGGCTCCAGACGGGCGTTCTCAGTGTCTTCATACTGAGGTTCCCTCTGTGAACAAGAAGCTGCAGTGAGACCCCGAAGTCTTGCGAATATTGGAAAATTTTAGCGATGGTTCTGCTTTTGGTTCTGCTATGAAGAGAAGGAATTTGTGGGTTTCATGTCAAGGTGGCAGAGGAAACAGAGTGCGGAGTCTGGTGTCTGAGCTGAAATCTCAGGTTGCCAATTAGTCAGTGTCTTAACCTGAGTTCTGCTTCCTCTTCTGTGAAATGGAAATGCGGTCATCCCTCCAGTCATGGGTTCTACCCCTATGGAGTCTACCAACAGAGGACTGAAGATTTTCCAAAACACCAGGCGCCTCTGGGTTGAGCATGTACGCTCTTGTTTCCTCGCCACTGTTCCCTCAACAACAGTCCTTTCTACCCGCTCGGCCCCAGGCTGTGGCCGGAGTAAGATCCAGTTTCCAGGGCCTGCACCCCGCCCCCTGCATGTACTCCCCACAGACCTCCACAGAATACTGCTCCTGTCTGGAAGCACCTTAACCATTGAGCTAGCCTGGTGGCCTCAGGTGACTGGAAATGGAACGTGATTCTCTTGGGCTCCCTCTCTCAGCTCGACTCTCTCAGCAAGACAAGTTACCCTGTTCTGTTGGGAAAGTGTCTCTCCACAGTCCATAGAGAAGGGGGTGAGTGCAGAGCACTCTCCACGGTGGGCACTGAACATTTGCTCTGGGGATTGCCACACCACCATGTCACAGCCACGGTGATTCTCCTAAATCAGGATGTGTGGACTCCAACTGGCCTTTCTGTGGTGACTTGAGACATTATTATCACTAGATAAAGGCTGTGTGAAACAGAGAGAAAGCATTCTGACCTTTCTGGGTGACCTTGGGAAGGTCACCTCACCTTGGTCTTTGCTCCTCATCTGGGGAACAGGGTGAAGGTTGAGGATGAAGTGGGAGATGGGAATCTATTTCACAGACTCTCGGGGCCCCGACCCACTAGAAACGTGGATGGCAAATCTGATTGGTTTCATTTCTAAGAAAGGCTGGGAAGAACCCTCTGAGCAGCTCTGAAATGGTCCATGGTTTCACTTCCTGGTGACGTCATTCTTCCTCTATCTTTCCCAAGCGTCTAGTGGAAATGCAATTCATTGAATTTTGAAACTGAAACAATGGCTTTTCATGGAAGCATCCTCCATGGTCGCCTCTCTCTATCTCCCCCCCCCGCCCGGCCCCGATTTTATCAGCGTGGATACAAATAGTTCAAAAGTCAGGTAGCTCAGAGGGTAGACCGGGACAGTGATGACCCCTGACCCCCCTTTCTCCTTTCACCCAGTCTGCCAGCACAACAGTTTTTAACCCTTGTCTCTCCATATCAATCTCTGTCGCTCTAAAGTGCAGGTGTGTGTGGCTTTTTGGAGAAACTTAATGAGAAAAAGAAAAAGAAAAAAAAAACAGAGAAAGAAAAATGTAGAGTACAGACAGACAAAGAACCAAGAGACAAGCATTTGAAAAGGAGGGGGGAAACAAAAAGAAAGGGAAAAAATTCTTTCTGTCTGTCGTCTGTCTATCCACTCATCCACCCACAGACCTTTTTGTATCTGGTTCCCCAAGGCTAAAGAAAGAATATCATTCCTGTTTGTCAAGACAGCGAGGACACTGCCTTCTGACGTGTGACCCTTCAGAAGGCTAGTGTTCTCTTTGCTGTTGTTTTTTAACCTCCGTGGGCCCTGTAAACACCAACTTCACAGGCGTGTGCCAAGACACACTTCCACTTTTCCTTTTCCTTTTCCTTTAGTTCTTCTTTCTCTGTTGTTCTCTTTTGTACACCACGGAAAAGTGATCTACAGTAAAACTCCCACACTGCGAGCCTAGGCGTGAATCAGGAAGTAGATGCTCCAGAGCCTAGTAATAAATCTTCAGTGCCTCGATATGGACAAATCGCAAAAGCCACATGGAATAAAAAAGTACAGAATAAATTGTCCCAAAGAGTGCTAGCTGTCCACAATTGATTTCCCCACCACATATAAAGTTTTTTGGTGGAGGGAGACAGGCAAGCTTGCTTTCCAGCAGCCTAATTCTGCCTTGTTTCTCTGTGACTTGCCTCAACACTTTTAAACTAACTACTATTGCTCAAAAGCATCCATCTGAAATGGTGCCATGTGAATATGCATGATTCTCCACTGCCTGCACAGTGACACAGGAAGTTGAGTGTCGTGTAACCAAGATGTCAGGACATGTCCAAGGACCCCTACCTTAGTCTCCAACTTTCATAGTGCCCAGTCCATGGATGAAGACCCTGATCTCTCTCCAAAAGCTCCCTGAATTATTCAAGGCTAATTCCTCCCACAGCTCCTTCCCTACTCTCACTTGAAGTCTGGCACCTGATGTTCACCCTGCCTGCTCACATGCCCTGCCTGCTCACATGCCCTGCCTGCTCACATGCCCTGCCTGGCTTGGGAAGCCACTGTGCATGTCATTCCCATCCTCAGGCTCTGCTCATGCAAGTTTTTTTTTTGTTGTTGTTGGGTGTTTTTTTTTTTGTGTGTGTGTGTGTGTGTGTGTGTGTGTGTGTGTGTGTGTTTTTTTTTTTTTTTTTTTTTTTGGCTTTTCGAGACAGGGGTTCTCTGTGTAGCTTTAGGCCTTTCCTGGAACTCACTCTGTGGAACTCACAGAGATCCACTTGGCTCTGCCTCCTGAGTGCTGGGATTAAAGGCATGCACCACCACTGCCTGGCTTCTCATGCAAGGTTTTGGGGGTCGTGCATTTTACTGAAGGTTAGATGATAATAGGAAGTTACAATACAGTGTCAATACAAAAACAGCTCTCACCTCAAGGGAGTTGAGAGAGTTTTGTTTATTCTAGAGCCAAATATGAATGACCACGGCCCGAGAAGAGTGATTCAGGTTACCTCCAATTCCACATTCCAATATGCACACAGTCTTATGAAGCTTTCACAGTAACAGGACAAAGAAAGTCATAAATCAAGACTTGGTAAAATATTTATTTTTATTCTTTTAAAAAGGATTACTTTATTTTTACATATATGAATGTTTTGCCTGAATGTGTGTCTGTGCACTGTGCATGTGCAGTGCTCTCAGAGGCCAGAAGAGGGTGTCAGGTGCCCTGGAGCTGGAGTCACACATGATTGTAAGCATCCATGAGGTTTCTGGGAATGAACTCAGGATCCTCTGGAAGAGCAGTGAGTGTTCTTCTTAACCACTGAGCCATCTCTCCAGCCCCTTGTTTGTTTGTTTGTTTGTTTGTTTGTTTGTTTGTTTGTTTTTCGAGACAGAGTTTCTCTGTGTAGCCCTGGCTGTCCTGGAACTCGCTCTGTAGACCAGGCTGTCCACGAACTCCGAGATCCACCTGCCTCTGCCTCCTGAGTGCTGGAATTAAAGTTGTGTGCTGCCACCAACGCCTGGCTTCCAGCACCTATTTTTATCATTTTAAATTGTGTGTGTGTGTATGTGTGTGTGTGTGTGTGTGTGTGTGTGTGTGTGTGTGTGTGTGTAAGACACCCCTGGAGATGATTGTGGGCTACTTGATGGGGGTGCTGGGAATTAAACTCAGGTCCTCTGGAAGAGCAGCAAATGCTCTTAACCCCCAGATCATTTCTCTAGTCTCAAGTCATTTAAAAAAAACACACTGGTGAGTTAAAAATCTCGTATAGATGGTCAGGCATTGTGGCATATTCATTTAATGCCAGCACACCGGAGGCAGAGGCAGGTGGATCTCTGTGAGTTTGAGGCCAGCCTGGGCTACAGAGTGAGTTCCAAGACAGCCAGGGCTATACAGAGAAACCCTGTCTCAACAAACAAACAAACAAACAAAAAATCAGAGAGATGGGTTGCAATACCAGAAAAATCTCAACTATAGGCCTCAGATACTAGCTGATAGCATTCTTAGCCTTTTGATTGGTGGAAAACAGCGGTTTTTGTTAAGTTAATACAGTCTATTGGTCAGAATGTTAGTTCGATGTTATCTCTAGTCATAGGATATTAGTTCCCATGGGGAGGTGGGCAAGGAATGGTTCTTTAGGGGCTAGTCATAGGCAAGATAAATTGTCACTAGGCTCTGGAACTACACACAAACTTCCAAGCTCTCCCTCCACTCCACTGGCATTTTAACCAGCCCATCAGCCTGTGCAAACACTGATTCTTTCCAGGACTTCTTGCTCACAGCAGCTCCAGGGTGGCTTTTAGAACTAACACATAACTCCTGTATAAATGCATGATCCTTTTCCACTGTGGGACTTTCTAACTACGGTGATTGGCTTTATTCTGCAGCTAACCTGTTCTAAGGCTCTTTCCTAGTCAGTCTTTTTTGTTGTCATTTTTTTTTAAATTGAAAATAGGTTCTTTCTCATACCATATATCCTGATTATAGTTACCCCTCCCTCTGCTTCTCCAGGTTTCCTCCTGCCTCCACTCCGATCCACTCCCTTCCTCCCATAAAAACACTAAGATAGTAGCTGTAATATATGCATAGAAGACCTGGTGAAGACCCATGTCCGCCCTGGGATTACTGCTGCTGTCTCTGTGAGCTCATTAGTTGATCCAGAGGGCTGTGTTACCCTGGTGTCCTCCATCCCCTCTGATTCTCACACACCCTTCCGCCTCCTCTTCCACAGATTCCCTGAGCTCTGAGGGGAGGGGTTTTGATAGAGACCTCAGTCTAGACTCTCTTTCTCATAATGTCTGGCTGTGGGTCTCTGGACCCACTCCCATCTGCTGCCGGAGGAAGTCTCTCTGACGATTACTGGATAAGGCACTGATCTCTGAGTACAGCAGAACATCATTAGGAGTTACTTTATTTATTTATTTTTTGTTTGTTTGTTTGTTTGACCAGTCGGGGTTGGTTTTACCCTCGGTCTTTGGGCTCTTCTCTAGTCAGTCTTCAGACCCCCAAATTCCTGATATTTTTCCATGTGCATTAACTCAGCTGACTGTGTCTACAGCTTGCACCACGCCATGCTCAGAGAGACTCAGGGTCTTGGTTTGTTTTGTATCACTACAACAGACTGGATGACTGAGAGAGAGAGAGAGGGGGGGGGGGGGTTATTTTGGCTCACGGTTAATTGGAAGATTAGAGGTAAACTGGGAATTCCAAGATTACATGGAGAGGGGTCCTCTCACTATTTCAACTCTTGACTGGAAGAGAACAGGTCTACAGAGTCCTGCAAGCTCCTTCACATAAAATAATGTCAATCTTTTCGTGAGAATGGACCTTTCATGATCCAAATGTCTTTTATTAGGAGAGGGCTATTTGTGTGTAGCCAAGGCTGGCCCTCCATTTGAGGACTCAAGCTCTGGAGCTCTGGGATTACAGATGTGAACCACCCAGCTCCAAAGGCCTCTTAAAAATCTCACCATCGCCAGGCCTAGTCTACAAAGAGAGTTCCAGGACAGCCAGGACTGTTACACAGAGAAACCCCATCTCCTAAAACAAAACAAAAATCCCACCATCCTTGGGACTGGAGAAATGGTTTAGCCACTCTTCCGGAGGTTCAGGGTTGGATTCCCAGCACCCACATGGCAGCTCACGACTGTCCAAAACTCAGTTCCAAGGGATCCAACACTCCTCTCTGGTTCCATGGACACCAGGAACACACGTGCTACACGTGCTGCACAGAGATACATGAGCGAAAGCACTCGTACATATAAAATCATTTTTTTATTTAAAAAAAAATCTTACCACTTCTCTAGCACTGTGTCATGGTGACCAAGCCTCAGCATGAGATCTAGTGGAGCAAGCCATATTCAAATCATAGCACCTATCAAGTTATTTTTCCCATGCCCATCCTCAAAACAAACAACAGTGATAAAAAGTGTCTCTTGTCTTTGCGATATAAAGAACTGTAGCCCGGGGATTGCTCTCAGTGGTACATCTCCCCCTCTGCTGCGTCTTCTGTCCTCTATTTCTGGGTGCCTAGTAGGTACGTGACTTGTAGCCACACCTCACAAACCCCTATGAAGTAATTGGCAGCATCTGTCCCCATGTCACGGAAGGGGCGCAGTCTCAGAAGCCGTTAAGTGACTTGCCTGTGGCCTCCTAAGGCATTGTCTATAAGGTTTGACTACCTGGTTTTTCAGCAGATGTGTCAGGAAGCATGGTAGATGACAGACCCACTCTGCAGGCTATAGGCAGACTTTTCTTTCCTGCCCCACCAGTTTCCCAAATAACCAACACGGAGACTTAATAGTAATTATAAATGCTCAGACAATAGCTCAGGCTTATTACTAACTAGCTCTTACAACTTCAATTAACCTATGTCAGGTGGTGGTGGCACATGCCTTTAATCCCAGGATCTCTGTGAGTTCGAGGCCAGCCTGGCCTACAGAGCAGGATCCAGGACAGGCACCAAAACTACACAGAGAAACCTTGTCTCAAAAACCACCCACCCCCCACCCCCCCGCAAAAAAAATTAACCCATTTATATTAATCTACATTCTGCCATGGCGTTACCTCTCTTTCATCTTGTACCTCCTGTTTCCTCTCTGTGTCTCGCTGGTGGCTCCTCTGACTCCGGTCTTCTTCTTCCCAGCATGCTCTCTGCCCCCAAAATCCCGTCTAACTATCAGCCAATCAGCTTTTTATTAGCAATGAGACCACGGGTGGTGGTAGCACATGCCTATAATCCCAGTATTTGGGAGGCAGAGGCAGGCGGATCTCTGAGAGTTTGAAACCCACCCTGGTCTACAAAGCTAGTTCCAGGACAGCCAGGGCAACACAGAGAAACCCTGTCTCTGGGAGGAGAGAGAGAGAGAA
>NC_081423.1:53843911-54038911 GCF_949786415.1 Peromyscus eremicus | reverse complement strand
AAATCTCTCTCACCCTGCCAGTCCCACAGCCACTCAGACCCAACCAAGTAAACACAGAGACTTATATTGCTTACAAAACTGTATGGCTGTGGCAGGCTTCTTGCTAACTGTTCTTACAGCTTAAATTAATCCATTTCTATAAATCTATACCTTGCCACATGGCTCGTGGCTTACCGGCATCTTCACATGCTGTTTGTCATCATGGCGGCTGGCAGTGTCTCTCTGACTCAGCCTTCCACTTCCAGCTTTATTCTCCTCCTTGTCCCGCCTATACTTCCTGCCTAGCCAATGGCCAATCAGTGTTTTATTGACCAATCAGCAACACATTTGCCATACAGAACATCCCACAGCACAGTCATTAGTTAATTCCAGATGTAGTAAGTTGGCTACCAAGATTAGCCATCTCACACACCCAACATATCACAGCACAAACTATTGTTCCCATTCCTTATTTCATTTCACCCCAACCGTTCCTGCCTATTCACACAACCTACCAAGTGCCAATCGTGGCATGAAGCAATGCAGAAACAGCCCACATGGTTGTTGTCACCCCTGGGTTGCTACCCAGGCTCTGTGGCTTCATGGCCGGGGTCCAAAGGCCACCTTTGTCACTTGCAAACTGTTTCTAAGTCTGTTACCTCTTGGCAGTTCCCCTCCAAATGTCCTGGATCTGCTTGTTTTCCAAGGGCTTCTAAATTCTGAAGTCATAACTTTCACTAATGTGCCCTAAATGAATATGGTTTTTTCCCCCTTAGGCAAGAAATGGTCAATTGCCAAGTCCTCGAAACATAATGGAAGAGATGAAGAAAAGATGTACGAGTAAGTGGGGGCAGACTCCTGCCCTTTATCTTTGAGAACCGTGTATTCACTGCCGCCAGGGCCCTCCACTACTGTTCTGGTGTGTCTGCAATGCCCCTTTCCTGTGGAGCTGGTGAGATGGACTCTCCATCTATGGGAGGAGGGAGGTCCGTGCCTTTGTGGGTGCAGTGCACCTCTGGCATCCTGTTATTAGAGACTTCTTGAACATATATATATTCTGATCGAGGTGAGGTTGCTGCTTAGGCTTTGTGTTCCAGACTCGGTAATACTTCTTTCCTTTAAGCAGATTACAAGTGTGATCCTCTGAAAAAGTTGTATAAAGGCATAGCATCCCCCTTTAAGGATTTATTTTTATTTTATGTGTATGAATGTTTTGCCTACATGTATGTCTGTCTACACATCATGTGTATGCCTGATGCCTAAGAAGGATGGCATCTGGATTCCTAGAAACTGGAGTTATGGACAGCTGTAAGCCATCATGTGGGTGCTGGGAACAGAACCTGGATCCTCCAGCCCTAAGCATCAGCTTGAATTCTGCCTTTTTGTGATGTGTTTGGGACTCTTTTACTGCTGTTTGTGTTGAGGTATCCTCAAGGCTACTCTTAGGAACAAGGATTCACAAGAGGGACTCATGGGACCTACAAGTTATCTCACTCACACAGTCTTTTGTTTGTTTGAGACAGGATTCTACTATCTATCTCTGGCTAGCCTGGAACTCCCTCTGTAGACCAGGCTGGCCTCAGACTCACAGAGACCCATCTTCCTCATTCTCCTAAATGCTGGGATCAAAGGTGTGCATCACCATGCCCAGTGCAGCTACAGTTTAATACAGCCAAAAATAGATAAAATCAACAGAAGAAAAAAAGTACGTAGGGAGGAATCTAGGAGGGACCAAACACAAGCCTCCAGCTGTCCTTCCCTGCTAGTTCTGAGGACAGATCCCAGCAACCGTCTGTGTAAATATATGTTGTCAACACATGCGAAACATCACAGACCTGGGCATCTCACCACAGATCCAGACATCTCATCACAGAGCCGGGCACCTCAGCTGAGCCTTGGTACATAGGTAGCATGATAGACAGCCCACGACTGACTTAAGCTATACAGTCTCCAGCCCCTCCAGGAGTCAGGGGCCCAGATGAACAGAAGCAGGCGTCCTCCATAAATGATATCATGAGCATAACTATCAGAAGTGGCCAAAGTTCCAAGTGTATAAACACAGTGATTATCAATGTGATATTCTCAAAGCTGAGAGGTGGTCACCCAGGATCCAGTCAAGGGCCAGCCTTTGCCTATGCAAAAAGAAAAAAAAAGAAAAAGGAAAATCTACACTTTTCTAAATGGATTTTATTGGGGTTCAAAGAGACCTACAAATACAACCTCTCCTTGCCCAGTCTGATTCCGTTGATGAGTAGGTCAATCATGTATCACATAGCCAGAGGGCCAATGCCTTGCTGGTACTACAGTGAAAACTTCCCACAGAAGTGTGGTATTACTACAGAAAAATGTTTCTAGGAAGCGCACAGCTCGACAACTTCCCATGAACTGAGCAGACACAGGCAACGGTGTCCAGCTCAAGAATGGGTCACACAAACACCATAGACACTTACTTTCGAAGGCCTTCAGCCATGGTACCCCCAAATTCCTACTAGCCAGAAGGAATCAGCAAGGTGGTGTTGTTGTTTGTTTGTTTTGTGCTTTACATGAACTGAATAGCATACATTATTTTGCATCTTTTGCTCAGTTTTTTTTTTTCCAGTACTAGGGGGTCAGTTCAATCCCAGAGCCTCACATATGACATGCCAGGCTCCACTACTGAGCTACAACCCCCGATCAATACTATTTGAGATTCATTGAGTGTGGTTATAGACTGTTCATTCTGCTTGCTGTGGAACATTCCACTGTAGGAGTAGGCTATGGCCAATCTGTTCCATCTACTGTGAGCAGGCATTCGGGTAGTATGGTGGTGAATTGTATGTAAGCTTCTGTCACTGTAATGAATGCTTGAGACGTTCAGCTTACAGCTTATAAAGAGAGGAGGTTTCTTTAGGCTCACACAGCTCTCCAGTTTCTGGTCCATGATTGGTTGGCCCTGTTGTTTTGGGCCTGTGGTGAGGCAGTGCATCATGGTGGGGATGCACCAAAGAATAAACCTACTCATCTCATAGCCAGAGGTAAGAGGAGGGGTGGAGAGAGGTGGAAGGGACTTGGGGCCCACAGTCACCTTTGAACACAAGCTTCCAATCACTTGAAAACTTCCCATTAAGCCCCATCTCTTAAAATTTTCACCACTTTCCAACAGTGCCAAGCTGGGCCTTTGGAAGCCATTTAGCATCTGAAACAGCAGGGCTGTTGTGAACAGCCCCACTTCAAACATTCCGGACACATCTGGTCACAGTGTTGACACTTAGCATCAGGAGGAAGTACATCTGTCTGCCTTGCAAACTGAAATACACCTGATGTGCCTTGTTCACACAGGAGGGTGTGCTCGGGGTGCTAAGGACGATCCCTTCCCATTCCCTGGGCTACAGCAAATGATTTCTTTGGGGTGACAGAAATGGAATGCAGCATCTAGAAAGGGAAGGAAATGCTTCCAGTTTGTAGGAATCCAGATTTGAATCTTCAGCCTGTTCACTCCCTTGATATCTTACAAAGCAGCTAACAATAAATAGGCTTGATTCAGACCAACCACTGACTCTCTCTCTCTCTCTCTCTCTCTCTCTGTGTGTGTGTGTCTGTCTGTCTGTCTGTCTCTATCTCTGTCTCTGTCTCTCTCTCACACTGTGTGTCTGTCTGTCTGTCTGTTTCTCTCTCTGTGTTTCTCTGTTTCTCTCTCTCTGTGTTTCTCTCTCTCTCTCTCTCTCTCTCTCTCTCTCTCTCTCTCTCTCTCTCTCTCTGTGTGTGTGTGTGTGTGTGTGTCTGTCTGTCTGTCTGTCTGTATATCTATCTATCTCTCTTTCTCTAGGAATGTTGTTGATCCATCACCAGGGCAGTTACCTGCTCTGCCACCCAGGAATTTGTCTTTTCCAGGAGACCCTGGTAAGTATATTTTAATTTTACTGATAACAGTTTCATTCTGGGTAGGATAATGAATGTATGGAGGTGTCTTGTTTAGCTAACAAAATACTACAGGCTGGGTGGCTTCCACAGTGGAAAAACTATTTCTCGCAGTTGTGGAGACTGGGAGTCTGAGATAAAGGTGTTAGCTACTTTGGTATCTGGGGGAGGGCTCTTTCTGGCTTGCAGAGTGTGACTTTTTTTTAAATTTAGTGTGTGTGTTCGTGTGTGTGCAGGTGCTCGAGAATGAATGTCATATGCTAGAGGACAACCCTCAGCTGTGGTTCATTGGGCACCCTCCACCTCTTTTAGAAAACAATCTTTCAGCTGGGCAGTGGAAATCCTTTAATCCCAGCACTCAGAGGCAGAGGCAGGGGGATTTCTGAGTTCAAGGCCAGCCTGGTCTACAGAGAGAGTTCTGGGTCAGCCAGAGCTATGCAGAGAAACCCTGTCTCAAAAAAACAAGAAAACAAAAAATCTTTCATTGGCTGGAACTCACCAAACAGGGCCAGTGAGACCTAGGGATCTGCCCTGTGCATCCCTGTGCTGGGATTACAGATGTGTACCACCATGACAAACACACATAAATATAGATAGATAGATAGATAGATAGATAGATAGATAGATAGATAGATAGATAGATAGATGATAGGTGGATAGGTAGATGGTAGATAGATAAATAGAGATAAATGGATGATGGATAGGTGATAGATGATAGAGAGAGATAAACAGACAGACAGATATGGGTCCTGAGGATCAAACTTGGGTCCTCATGCTTGCAAGGCAAGTGCTTTGCAGACTGAACTGTCTCCCCAGTCCCTTTGTGTGTTTTGTTTTGATGCAGGGTCTCATGTAGCCCAGGTTGGCCTTAAACTCCCTTAGCAGCCAAGGATTAACTTGAACTCCTTAAACCTTCATTTCCCAAGTGTTATGGTTACAGGTGAGCCCCTCCATTCCTGAATGTTCCCTGGTTCCCTTGGCTGGCTCTCTGTTAGACATGACCTCATTTAAACCCTCATAGCTCTGTGAAACTGATGGCAGTCATTGTCCCTTGGACAGTTGACAATGCCCAGGGAAGTTAAATGATTTACCCATGATCACAAAACTGACTACTGGAGTCTAAACGTGAACTCGTCTTACAGGAAATGGCAATAGTTTTTCAATTTCCTTGGAGAAAGGTAAAATTATTTGGGGTTCTCATTATAGGTGTAGCTAAGCTGTTCATCAGTGTATTAGTCTATTTTCTGTTACTATGACAAAATACTTGAGGCTGGGTAGCTTTTCAAAAAAGAGGCTTATTTAGTTTGCAATTTTGGTGGCTGGGTGTTCAAACAGCATGGCACTGGAAAGCTACATCACATGACAAATGTGGTATCATGACAGGAGCCCGTGTGACAGCAGAAAATCTGTCACATGGGTAGGACAGGGTAGAGAGCAAAGGGAGGGACCCATACCGCTCCTAACTAGGCTCCATCTCTTAAAGGTCCTACCACCTTTTTCCTTATTTTAGTTTTGTGTTCATATATGTTTGAGTATCTACCCACATGTGTACCACATGAACACATGTGTCCAGAGTCCAGAAGAGGGCACTGGATCCCCTGGGGCTGGAGTTAGAGGTGGATATGAGCCACCCGATATGGTTGCTGGGAACTGAACTCAGGCCCTCTGCAAAGCGGTAGGAGCTGTTAACGGCTGAGCTCCCCCACTCACACACACACCTTTTAATGTCACCACATCGGTGACCAAGTCTCCAACAAAGGAACCTCAGGAGAATCATTCTCAAGTCACAGATGAACAGCAGCAACCACTCTTGTTCCTACTCTAGACCCATCTGCAGTGATTCTATCTTTGAAAACAACTGCCCCCCACCCCCGCCAACACACACACACACACACACACACACACACACACACACACACACCCCATTTCCTTCCTTCTGAACAGGCAGATTTGCATGTAAGCAATGGCAAACGGTCCTGGGGAGCAGCCTAGGGTACTGGAAGGGATGCACCAACAAGTCCATCAGATCCTTGTGATCTGGCATCTGTGGACACAACTGTGGTCACCTAGTAACTGGCTGTGGCCTGCTTCCTAAGTGATTGCATCATAGTTTCTTTGAAGTGAGGCTCTTAAAGCAGAGATGTAGGAGTCAAGAGATCTGCCCAGCATTTGTCATCCATGCACTTGGGCGATCCTGAGATGTGTGTCATGTCTGTGACTGGTTTTCGTCTGTGAAATGGGGAACTGGCCTCCCAGGAAGTGGGAAGATCTGTAACAGGCTCAAAGCTCATGTTGAGCCACTCCGTCAACACAGAGTAGCCTAGCATGTAACATCCTTTTTCTGTGCTTTAGCCCCACAGGAAGCGCCAAGCCAGCCACTGGCTTGGTACTCATCAGTGAGGAAAGTTAGGAACAAGAAGGTCTTTTCCATCTCGGGCTCCGAAAACGACTATGACGATGTTGAGATCCCATCAAGCACAGAAAACCGGCACTTTAAAACAACCACGCCTTCCTGGCAAGCTGAAAGCGGCTTACCCAGCTCATTTTAGAGTAATCTAGAATGGTTGGACTGTGTAGCACAGGCACTTCCCAAACCCTAGAGGAAGCCACGTATGTGAGCGCTTACAAGAGAGGACAAGGACGGCTAGACATTCCCAATGCTCCAGGTATTCCTGCTGCTCCAAAGGTCCCGATGCTCCAGATGTTCCTGCTGCTCCAGATGTTCCTGGTGTTTCTGATACTCTAGAAGCTCTGGCCTAAGACTCAGAGGGTCGAGCCCTTGCACTTCTGTGGAGGAAGGTTCCTTAGAGTGGACTGCTGGGCCTGTGAGAATTGACTCATCTCTCCACATTCTCCTTTTGTTCCCCTAGTGAATGTGGTTCTGAGGAATCTTAAGTCTTGGTATTTGTGTGGAGCCTCCCAGCTACCATTGCTATCTATCTAAGCCATGGCTTAGGGACGCCTGTCTCCCCTCCTTGCAGGCCCCACCCAGTCCTGCACCTCTTAGAGGCTGTGGCTTGTCATTCTAGCTGAGGGTTCTTGAGGTGCACAGGTCACCACACTCTGAGAGTCTGTAAGGAAAGGAAGTGCTTTGTGTTCTTGTGAAGTCACCCCACCCACTCACACTCCAACCCCCAGCACCTGTACAGAATGTGGACCAAACCCATCAAAGAGAATGGAGTTCTTACACAAGCTCGTTTCCTGTGCTTTCAGACAGTATTTTAACAATCAACAAAGGACACAGGTGGCCTTCTGACTGGCGCCTCCAGCTGTCTTTTGCAGTGGGGTGTGCTGGTGGTGCCAGGAAAAGAAGATTTCCCCAGGAAGAGTCTCAGACAGCACCATCCAGCAGCAGCTTATTCAAAATGAGAGTTCGGGGCTTAGCATCCCTTTTGAACTTCCATTATTACATCTCTTAATCTGTTTTGCTCTCTCTCACAGCCCTGCCTTTCCTGGGGTGCTAGTATCTCTTATCTTCCTCTAGGCATTCCCGAGTGATGTCACCAGTATCTACAGGGCTCACAGCCTCCTCTACCCTAGCGACTTCCCAACTGCAGGCTCCAGATGAGCACTCTCTTTACAGTTCCAGGCTGCACAGCCTGCAGGAAACGTCCGTCTCTGATTATCTCACAGGACCCTCAAGTTCAGCACATCCCAAGGAGACCTGCTCCCAACCCCAAGCTTCTTGTGCTGGACAACTTTCTCCGTTGCTGAGGGTAGAAATAAATTTCCTTTCTCATCCTTCATTGCCAACGTTCCCCACCTCCTGCTGACTGTGCCTCAACCCACTCAGTCTCCATCACCACTCTGAGGTCAGCCATGGCCAGCACTTCCCAAAGAGAACTCTAAGAGTCTAATTGGTGTCCTGCCTCTGGTATCTCACGCCCCAGAACACAGATTGGCGGCTGGTGATCTTCTAAAGTGAGCGACGACGAACATTTCCTCCCATTGCTTAAACTTTACCCATTAGCCTCAGAAAGAGGCCAAAAACTCTTAAACCGCTTACAAGACTTGTCAGGATTTTCTTACTGGCTAACTTTTCACTCACCATCTCCTGGCAACCTCCACCCTGCCCGGTGTTTTTCCTATACTTGAAAACGCCTTGGCTATGGTCTCTCTTGCCCCGGCTATGTGCAATATTCCTCCCCACCTTGGCATCTTAGGCACCATTCCATCCTCACCACCCAGCACATGGGCACAGTGCCATCCTCACTGTCCCAGATGGAGTGGCTGCCCTCGCAGGGGTTTTTGCCTCCTAACTCTAGCATCTGTAACGATCTGCTCAGGTGTCTTTCGGTTCCATTTGACCAAAGGTGACGTCAGAGAAGGGGTGGGGCTTCCCTGTTTTCCCTGTTCCTAGTGCGGTGGATGGTCAATGAGTATGTTGGATGATCACCTGAATGAATGAATGAACTCCTCCAAGCTCAGGGTTTTCCTTGGCCCTATGGAAAGGTTTCTCTCTTTTACATAATTGGCCAGTTATGTTCTCTTCTCCCTCTTCTGGGGGCTTGTCGAGGTTTAAACATAAAGTGCCCCCCCACCGGCTCATGGGTTAAATACGTGTTTCCCAGATGGGGGTGCTATTTTAGGAGGGTCTGGAAATGTTAGGAGGTGAGTTCTAGCTGAAGGAAGTGGTTTGCTGGGGTGTGTTGTTAAGGGCCCTTGGCTTCTCTCTTGTCTGTCTGTCTCGCTCCTTCTACTTCCCAGCTACCCTGTAGTGAAGAAACCTCTCCCACATGCTCCCATGTCACAATGTTCTGCCTCACAACAGGCCAAGAAACACAAGCCAGGTGACCCTGGACTCAACTCTCTAAAATCATGAGTCAAAACTTTCTCCTTCAAGTTGGCCTCTCAAGCATCGGGGTTGATATTGGTGAAATTATTAAGGCCACTCCACGTAGTTAAAAGGAAGATTTATTTAGTGGGTAACTTACAAATGAAGGGATAGGTAGGTCACGGGGTCTGGGGAAGGTGTATTGCAGTCCAGCGGTGTTCTCTGGAGCTCTGCTCGGTCAACCTCCACCGTCCAGGGTCCAGGAACAGAGAACGGCGCTGGCCGATCCGGATCTGGGGTCTCCAGGGGTCCTCTCTTGGCCCTGCCTTGTAGGTGTGACAGTTTCCGAAGCCTCAATGGGCGTTGGAACTTCCAGATCAAAGCTGGAATGGCTACCCACTACAGGTCACAGTGCTGTGAAAGTAACCAACCCAAGGCTCCTTAGGGTAGAACTCGCTAGGCTCATTTCTGTTTTTCCGGTGTCCAGAACAAATCCTGACACACAGAAGGCACTTAATAAATATATTTTTTGAATGTTGAACACAACGGGGAAATGTAACAAACAGCTTAATTGCCAACAAAATAAAATAAAAAATTTGGACATTTATAAATTTTGTTGAGACTTTGAGCTGGGTACATGTCATAAGACTGTGTTTTCTACCTCCAGTCTGGATGTCAGAATTAAATACATCAAGCCCTCAGAGGACTTAGTGTATATTCCAGCCCCACAGGATAGCCCAAGCCAAGTGGCCAGCTACATACTCACTGATTTAGAAGAGTCTAGAAATAAGAAGACTTCCATCCTGAGTTCACAACCTAAGGGTAACTACGACGCTGCTGACATATCATTTTGAAACAACTCCTCATTGGTCACCTTAGCAGTTTTAAAAACTTACTCTATAAATCACAGCACCAAAGTTCTCTCCTTTTTGTAAGTTATATTTACTTTATGTGTATGGGTATTTTGCCTGCACCATGTGTGTGCAGTGCCCTCAGAAGACAGCATTGGATCCCCTGGAACTGGAGTTACAGACAGTTGTGAGCCTCTATGTGTGTGCTGGGAATAGAACTCGGGTCCTCTGGAAGAGCAGCCAGTGCTCTTAACTGCTGCGTCATCTCTCCAGCACGCCCATAGTTCTCTTGATAATAAATACAGTCTTGTCTTCTTTAAGAAATGAACAAAAAACTGAGCAATAGTAGCTCAGGCTTTTAATCCCTGAGGAGGCAGAGGCAGGTGGATTTCTGTGAGTTCAAGCCAGCCTAGTCTACAAAGTGAGTTCCAGGACAGCCAATGTTACACAGAGAAACCTTGTCTTGAAAAACTAAAAAAGAAAAAAAAAAAAAAAAGCAAACAAAACAACTATGGGGCTGGAGAAATTGCTCAGTGGTTAGAGCCCCACCTCCCCACCTGTCTGGCTTTGTAGGATACATTCACAGGTTGGAGTCCTGCAGGTGCTCACTGGTGTCTCTACAACTCTGGCGTCTTGGGAAGGCCCTTCTCCCCAGGGCTCACTGGGCTTTGCCTTAGCAAGGACTCTGCTGGCCTTTACCCTGATGTGGCTCTCTGCCTGGCCTCGGGGATATCTGCAGCATCTTTTGAAATTGCGGTGAAAGTATCCACACACACAGAGAATACACTTTGCTATTCATGGGGATGGCACTTTGCAGGCATCCATGCTGTACCATTGGTGGCCTGAGCTGTGCCTGGTTCTGCGTGAACCACAGCTGGGTGGCCAAAGAGTGCTGAATCATAATGGAGGAACAGAACCCAGAAACCAACCCACCCCTGGGACCCTAGCATCCTGGCTTGGGAGGGCCCCTGAGATCTGAGATGCTGTCTTTGCTGTTTGCCATCATCCTGAGGTGTGGCATCTAGCAGAGCTAATCTCCATCAACAGCCCCCTGGCTGTCTCTTTGGTGTTTTCATTCTTTACAGTATGGCCAGGCTGAGAACGTTCCAGGTCTTCTTTTCCCATTTCACTACAGTCAGGATAGAATGCCAAACCCACAGGACTATCCTCACCACCTGACAAGTGGCCTCATCATTGTCCAGAACCTTGGAAAACGCCAAGACACAGACAGGCTAGGTCTCTTGCCGCTTTACAGCGGTCACCTTTGCTCCAGTTCCCAATCCCCTTATCCCCGTTTCCACCTGATAACCCAGTAGAGCAGCCTTTGATGTCCTTTGTGATCTCTGAGAAGACTGGAGGCTTCCCTGAAACTCTTCGCTTCTGAGCCCTGATAAGAAACTCCTGAAGGGAGTTTCAACATGCATTTCTAAACACTTCCAGCCTCGTCCTAGTACCCAATTCCTAAACCACTTCCACATTCTTTGGTATTTCTTAACAGCAGAGCACGCCATTTCTCGGTACCACTTTTCATCTCAGTCCATGGGCAGCCATAAGAGGGTAACTCAGGTGGAGTGTGATGCTCAGATTTCCATCCTGTAACAAAATTACTGAGCTAATCACTCATCAAGATAAAAAGTTGATTTTGGTTACTGGACATTGGAGGTGGCAGTTCATGATTGGTTTAACCCTGTTGCTTTAGACCTGTGGGAAAGTAGGTTTACCTCATAGCAGGAGGGGTGGTGAAGCAGAATCATGTACTTCATGGCCAAGAGGCAAAGAAAAAAACAAAGGACCAGGGTCTTGCTAACCCATTTGAGGATACCCTCCCCCAAATAACCAAAGGACTTCTTACTTGGCCCTACCATTTAAAGGCTACATCCCCTCCCCAAAACACCAGTCTGGGGACCAAGTCTTTAATATACAGGCTTTTGGGGGACATTCAAGATTCAAAATATAGCCCCAGTTAATTTACAATGTTGAGCAGAAATCTACTGCTCAACATTGTGGGAGGTGAGGATTCCAAGAACAACCGTTAGATCAGTGTCCGGCGAGAGCAGTCACTCTGCTTCAGAGATGGTGCCCGCCTTGACCTCACATGCTGGGCGTGGAAGGCAGATTCCAGGGGTTTCTATTGTAAGGGCATTAATCCCGTTTGTGAAAGAATAGGCCCTATGCCTTAACACTACCGTGGGGGTGGGGTGGGGGAGGCAGGGTATTCCATATATGAGATCTGGGGGGTACAAACTGTACACAAGGGTGCAGAGAAACCACTGAACTGGACCACTCCATGAAATAAAGAAAAGCTCATTTTGGGACTCAAACTGCTGGGTCAGAGAACAGCCGGCAATCGGGAAAGCCTTGTCAGTGTCAGTTTCAAGGGAGCAGGTAGTTTGGAAGGAGAGGTGGGCGGCAGAACAGCCTGGGATTTAACACGGAGGCTTTGATCCGTAGCAGGCTGTCCCAGAACTAGATGGCCTTGCCCAAGGCAGTTGACCTTGAGCTGGGTAAGGGAAGCAGTGGCTTCCCTATTCAGTTTAGGTTTCTGTTTTTCCATTAACAACCCTTGTGTTTACTCATTCAGAGTCCTTCTGTTAAGAGCCCTATCACCAGTTGTGCCATTTGGGGGCCCTTCTGTGGACCTAACACAAACAAACACTCAGACACTGGCACACGCTCTAGGAGAAATGGAGTAAAAACGGCATTCTGGCTGGAGGTGGGCTTTGCCATCAATGAAACCAGACATCGGAGCCGCAGATAAGCCAGCTGCCAGCTCACAGGGACATCACACCCCCAAACATACCATCATTATTTGCTCTGCCCCAGCTGCAGTTTTGGAGGTACCAACACTTCCTGCATGCTGCCATTCACCCTGCTCTACAGGGTTCCGGCCACTGATGAAGGACTGCCAGTCAGATGAGGAGCGTACTGATGATACCAGTGACAGCCAACCCTGACTGAGTCTTCCTGTGGGTCAGTGGTCACCGGGCCGTGTAACCATGGCATCGAACTGGCCGTGCCAATGGGCTATGAACAAAGAAGAGCTTTGTCCTTCTTCCCTTCCACCCGCTCTCCCTGATGTTCCTTGAAACACACTCTGAGGGACTAGATCTGTCCTGCTTTCCTGGATAAGGACAGATGCCATCGGCATCATAGTTATTCTTAGGTAATAAGAAGTCTCCCAAGTGTGGGATCTAGAAGTGCCCGGACTTGCCAAAACTCAGATTTCTGCATTTCAACCTATGTAAATTTTAACTCAAAGGAAAAAAATGTGTACAAAATATTGAGCTTTGCTTAATGATTTTAAAAAAGTATTTGATGTTGACATATTTAGAGGGAAGCACTGATGTCTGTAGTTCATCTTGAGATACTGTTGGGAGAATTCCCACAGAGCTATACCTGGTAACCACATGGTCTAATAACCTAACAACCTAACAGTTTTTTTTGTTGTTGTTGTTTTGGTTTTGGTTTTTCGAGACAGGGTTTCTCTGTGTAGCTTTGCGCCTCTCCTGGAACTCACTTGGTAGCCCAGGCTGGCCTCGAACTCACAGAGATCCGCCTGGCTCTGCCTCCCGAGCGCCCGGCCTAACAGTTTTATAGAATTTTTTTTTAAAGATTTATTTATTTATTATGTATACAGAAGAGGGTGCCAGATCTCATTACAGATGGTTGTGAGCCACCATGTAGGTGCTGGGAATTGAACTCAGGACCTCTGGAAGAGCAGTCAGTGCTCTTAACCTCTGAGCCATATCTCCAGCCCAACAGTTTTATAGAATTTAACCAGTAATTTCTATAAAGCAACTTAAAGCATAGAGCCAAATTCTCAATAATAATAAACAGACAAGAGCATACCCAATACATAGTTTAAAATCATGAATTTTGTTCTTTTAGTTCATTTACTGTGAAAATTAAGCATTTATTTAAACATTAACTAGACAATCAAGAGACGAGAACATCCTGTGTACAATGAATGACTAATACCTCTGGAAATGTAAACAGCACTGACTCTGACCACAATTGTTTTTTACTAGAAGAAACCTTGCCATATGCCCGAAGATAAGACAGATGGCTCTAGCACCTTCACTTTTAGGTCTGAGATTTTTTTTTTTTAAAGGAGCCTTCCTGTTATCGAACTGCTTACCCACTTCCTGGGTGGAAAAACTGTAGTTTCAGCTGCACACAAGCCAATGGGAAAGCTTGGCATCCACTCTCCCTGTCAAAGCAAAATGACACCATCCATTTTCTCAGTGATTTGCAGCAACTCAGGTCAATCAAGTCACTCTCCTCTCCTCATATGAGGATGGAAAGGGACTCCTCCTCCTCTGGAAATGAAGGGGGAAAGATAAGACTCCCTCCTGCCCACGGGGTGGCCTTTCTTGATCTGGCTGTGTGGACCTCCAGAGCTTCCAAGGCACGGCGGTCTGAGCTATGTCCTGGGGTCAGCCCAGTGTGCTTCCACATGGGGTGCTTTTCCTCCACTTCCCTGTTGTGTTGATTCCACTTTTTAGAAAAATACTTCCAGGTTTCTCTTTAGATTCTACTTTCAGTCATGACTCAGATGAACCGTTTGGAGCATCTCCTTCCCTTAGCTGTGTTGATTGGTTAGTTGAGGCTTTCCCACAGGATTTGAAGCTGAAAGTATATAAACTGTCAAGGAGATACCAAGCTCAGTAGAGACTCCACAGCCTTAAAGGCAGTGGCAGGCTCCTGTATGTAGCCATGCTTGGTGTGGACATGACGTCTGGGCTCCTATCACATGAGCCAATATTCTTCACATACTGTCAGTGCTCCCCTTAGGTCCTTCTCTCCACCTCTGCCCAGTCTCGGTCTTCTCAGCTCTGTGTATGTTTACATGTATGTGGGCACATGTGTATATGCATATGTGCGAAGGCCCAAGAATGGCATCAGGAAGAGTCTTTCTTGATCACTCTCCACCTTATACATTGAAGCAGGGTCTCTCACCCAAAGCCAGAGCTTACTAATCCTGTGCTAAGATTATAGGCAGGCTGCCCAGAAGCTACATGGGTGCTGGGATCCAAACCCTGGCCCTCACGCTGGCTTGGCAAACACTCTACCCACTGACCCAGCCCCTAAGCACTGGACTTGTCCTCTTTCATGTGACCTAATGTGAAAGCCTCCCTATTGACCTCCTCTCTGACTTTTCTCCCACTTGCCGTTAGAGGGAACTGTCTCAATCACACATGACTGGGTCTCAGCCCTCCTTAAATCCTACAGTGGCTCATGAAAATGACAAAGACAAAAATCTAGACTCAGTAGTACGCCATGCAAATCTGGCTGAACTGGTTCCCACAGGCCTCCTTTTAACACCTCCTGCCCTCCTACCACAGCCTGATCACTGGAAACTACCAGCACTTCCCCAACATGTCAAATCAATTCTAGGGTTCTTGCTCTCTCTTCCTTCTGCTGGTGTGGGAGGCCAGCTCCCACCTTTTGAAGGGTTCTTATGAGAGAAGGATAAGAAAATATTAGATAAAAAGAGAGACCTAGTTGAAGAGAAGAAAGACAGAAATGCAGGATAGCTTTGGGAGGGCCTAGATCAACCCCCAACAACCTCATTGTTTATTGAAAAGGGCTTTTTATAACATGCCAAGGAGCAGGGCAAAAGACCTCCCCTTTGCAAGATCAAAGTACACTGTACAGCCAAGTGTAGACCCTTCCAAATACCTGGTAACCATGCCCATGGTCAAATCATCTCCTTATGCAGCCCTGCTGGGTAAAGCAAGTTCATATTCTCTGGTCCTGAGTGATTTGGGCCCCCACAAATTCCGCTTCTTAATAATATAAATCTCAAGTGGGGGTACAGAACTTCACTCTACGCAGCTCTGAATCAGCTTTCCACTAAGACCTTGCAAGTAGCTGCAACAACTGCAGCAATACTCATGCTCCCTATGGCTGCCACAGCTCCCAGTAAAGGAGTAGAGGATGATAAAGATAGAATGGCCTTTTTGAATGGGTCACAAATGACTATAGCAGTCTTAGCTGCACCAAGCCCTTTTTAAATCAGTAAGCTCCTGATGCAACTGCATCAAACCTAAATACTCCTCAGCATCACCATACCATGATTCACTAACATTAACAGATTAACATAATTCTAACATACACAATTACAATTCTTACAAACTTACATCTGAAAACAAACTCTCAATAGAACTGTTTACACTTTACAAACTTTAGCAAACATCCAAAGGCAATCTCTTAATAGAACATTTTGCATTTCTTGCTAACAAATTATAAGGTACATTAACACAAGTTAACATTAATCCATTCAAAGAACGAGAAAATACTTTTTTAAAAATTAAAGAGACTGAGGAATATTAACTCCCCCTTTCCTTTATTTTTTTTTTAATTTTTTTTATATTTATTTATTTTTTGGTTTTTCGAGACAGGGTTTCTCTGTGTAACAGAGTCCTGGTTGTCCTGGAACTTGCTTTGTAGACCAGGCTGGCTTCGAACTCACAGAGATCCTCCTGCCTCTGCCTCCCAAGTGCTGAGATTAAAGGCGTGTGCCGGCAGCGCCACCACCACCACCACCACCACCACCACCACCACCCAGCTTCTTTATAATTTTTTAAGTTTAATCTTGAGCCTGGGTAGAAAAAAAAAATTTCTCCATTCTTACCCAAAACAGTTCCATTTTTTTACACAAAACAGTTTGTGAGTCACTACAGTTAATAAGGCATATATGCATACACAAAACAATTCTATTACAATTGAACCACTCCTGTCTATTCCATTTTTTAAGTCTGAAAAGTTCAAAAAGACAGTTCTGATACCAGTCTTAAAGTTCCTCTGAGCACTCAAAATCAGGGCCTGGCTTGTCAGCTGCCCTGAAGTCCCTATATAGCAGTCCAAGTCGTAATGACTTTGAAGCAAACAGCCCCAAATATGAGGAGCCCCATTACCAAAACTTTTTTGCAGTTCCCCTGAATGCAATAATTCAATTCAAACAGTCTCTGAAACTTTCATTCTCAGCTCTCAGCTGCACTTTGCAGTCTGTAGCTTCCCCTCAGGCAATTTTTTTCTCCAGAGCTAGAGCTATTAGCTGTCACAATAGCTGGCTGGGGCAGAGTCCTCTCAAAAGAGACCTTCTTACAGCCAGCAAACAGAAACAAGCTAGAGTAATCAGAGGAGGAATCCTCAGTTTGGAAAATGCCTCCATAAGATGTGGCTGTAGGCAAGCCTGTAGAGTATTTTCTTAATTAGTAATTGATGGGGGAGGGTCCAGCCCATTGTGGGGGGTGCTATCTCTGGGCTGGTAGTCCTGGGTCCTGTAAGAAAGCAGGACGAACAAGCCATGAAGAGCAAGTCAGTAAGCAGCACTCCTTCATGGCCTCTGCATCAGCTCCTGCTTCCAGGTTCCTGTCCTGTTTGAGTTCCTGTCCTAACTTCTTTCAGTGATGAACTACAATGTAGAAGAGTAAGACAAATAAGCCCTCCCCTCCCCCAACTTGATTTTGGTCATGATGTTTTATCATAGCAATAGCAATCCTGTGTTAGACATTAACTATACAAAAATATTTCAAAATCTGGGGGGGGGAGGAGAAGCCTGATATTTGAATTACTTTTAGTGCTAAATAATCCAGATAAAACATACTCAACATGTAATTGATTAGACAATTTTTAGATTAAGGTATCCTTAACACAATTCAAAAATGCCAGTAATCCACAAGTCTAAGACAGAAACAACTTGAACTGTTGTCTCCTGAAAGACCCTTCTACATAGACATGTTCACATCTGGATCAACAGCTGTAGAACCCAACACCAGGAGCCCAGCTATTAGGATAAATATGGCTGGTGCACACTGGCAATCCTAGCACTTGGAAGGTGGAGGCAAGAGGATCAAGGGCTCAAGGACATCCTTAGTTACACAGCAGGTTCAAGGCCATCTTGAAACCCTTTAAGACCCTGTCTTAAAACAACAAATACACACAGATACATGCATGCATATATACATACATGTATAAAAACAGACATAAATACAGTAGATCACCTCTTCTACTTGAGAATACCATTCCCTCAGGCAGTTCCACTGATAATGTGGATAATCTGCAAAGGGCAGATGAAAAGCAACTTCTACTTGTTCATGTGGTACATGCTACTTCAGTAGTATCCTGCTGCTTCAGGTGTGTCTCCTGAACTATGTGCTTCTATTCATAGTCTATTCTGTCTGCTCTCCCTTAATACAGGTGTGTGTGCTCTGCCTTGGTTAAGTGGCCAAGTGAAATTTCACTTAATTCACGTTTGGTTGCTTAAGATTTTTCACTAGAAATAGCCAGGTTGACTACGGCCACATGTCATTGTACTAAATCAGAATGGAGAAAAGTCCCTATGGGCAAAACCATTGTAAAAAACCAACAAATTAATATTGCTGCCCCTTGGCCCATCTACTGCAAAACTCAATCATTTGTATAGATTTATCCATTTATCTCATTGATAAAATTAAATGCCATTAAAGGTTTAGATCATCTGCACTTATAACAACTTAGGTCTTTTTTTTAACCTTTATTTTTCTTTTATGTGGGTAGGTGTGTGTACCACATGCTTGTAGTACCCATAGAGGCCAGAAAAGGACATCAGATCCTCTGAGACAGGAGCTATGAATGGTTGTGACCCACCATGTGGATGCTGGCTACCAAACCCAGTCCCTCTGGAAGAGCAACCATTGCTCCTAACTGTAGCATGAATCCTAATTGGTCTTAATAAAAATCTGGAGTCAGATATCAGGGTAAATGCTGAAAGATCAGAGAGATAAAGGAACAAGTCACAGCCACACCTGAGCTCACCAACTCCTCAGCCGAAAGGACTGAGCTCCTTTTCCACCTGCCTTACGTTCCTTTCTCTGCCCAGCCGTATCACTTCCTGTCTCAACCTCCCTAGTGCTGGGATTAAAGGCGTGTGTGCCTCCCAAGTACTGGGCAAAGGTATGAGATCCCAAGTGCTGGGATTAAAGGTGTGTGCCACCACTGCCTGGCTCTGTTTCTCTTTTAAATTGGATCAATCTTGTGTAGCCCAGGATGGCCTTGAACTCACAGAGATCCGTCTGCTTCTATGGCTAACTAGTGGCTGCCTGGCTTTGCCCTCTGATCTTCAGGCAAGCTTTATTTGTTAGAGCATACACAAAATATCACCACACTTAACCACTGAGCCATCTGTCCAGTGCCTCCATCGCACTCTAAAAATATTACTGTTGTCCTGATTCTTTTGCTCCTGAACATGACGGCTGGATTTCCACATCATGCTCTGAGATGTGCTTTCCTCAAACTTTGTTGCCAGCTCATTACCAATCTGACAGGAAGGAAACAATGCTACTGATATTTCTCTCATTAGAAATGAAAACAGAGCTGGGTGGTGGTGGTGCACACCTTTAATCCCAGCACTCAGGAGGCAGAGGTAGACGGAATCTCTGCGAGTTCAAGGCCAGCCTGGTCTGTAGAGTGAGTTCCAGGACAGCCAGGGCTACACAGAGAAACCCTGTCTCAGGAAAAAAAAAAAAAAAAGAAGAAGAAAGAAAGAAAGAAAAGAAAAAGAAAATTGAGAAAGTTTAAAAATATTTACTTCATTTATATAACAATAAACTCATAGATGTTAATATATTTATTTTAAAAAATAGATAAATCTAGTCTGGCAAGATGGTTCAGTCAGTAAAGTGCATTTACTGCCAAGCCTGACAACCTGAGTTTGATGTCTGGAAACCACATGGTGGAAGGAGAGAACTCCCTGAAAACTGTCCTCTGTCATCTATACACACATGTGCACACGTGCATGCACACACAGAAATAAAATGTAATAAAAATAAATAAATCTATCTCCCAAAATGAAAAAAAGAAGAGTGTCACTGTATTCGTTGTATCTTTTTAAATCTCTCTCATTAGAGCTAAACAGCCCATCCAGATTGCTGTCTGTTTCTATAGCCAACCTGTCGCAGTCCCTGCCCCGGGCTCTCTGGAAGTTCCTCTGTGCATTCATTCAAGACCATGTAAACAGTGGAAATAACCCATTACCGTTATGAAAATGGTTTTTGTCTTGTGACCCAGACCACACTTTGAGAACCAGTGTCCCCAAGAAGCCCAACTGCCTGTATGAGATGTCCCTTGTAGTGTCATTTGCCACAATGAGAAAGTGGAACCACGAGACTTTTGGCCCCGTGGGAGCCACACAGATGCTGCTTTTCTCGTCACTTAGCACAGGTTAGCACATGAGGCTCAGTAAGTTTTTGTGAGAGGGAAAAAGAAAGGGAGAACTTGAAACTTGCCATTTTAATTGAACTCTTTTATGGGCACCTTTCCACAAACAGAGATCTTTAGTTCACAAGGAAGAGAATAATAAAGGCCTGAGAGCTGTGTGAGCGTGTGTGGTCACCTATGTGTGTGCACGTGGATGATGGAGGTGGACGTCAGGTATCTTCCTCTGTCGTGTTCTACCTTAATTTTTGAGATAGTCTTTCGCTGGCCTGGGGCTTGCTGACTTGGCTAGGCTTCGGCTAGGCTGGCCGGCCAGCAAGCTCTGACCATCACCTGTCTCTGCCCTCCGGGGCTAGGGTTACAGAGGAGCACCACTGTACCCAGATTTTTGCGTGGGTTCCGAAGATACAAACTCAATTCCTCACGCTTACACTTCATCTACTGAACCTTTCTTTGACTCAGACCCTTGCTAGAGTAACCCCAAATTCACTCCGTAGCCCCAGGCTGCTCTCAAACTTTCAGCTTTCTTGCCTTGGTCTCCCAAGTGCTGGGATTACAAGTGTAAACCACCACATTTTATTTTCTAAAACAAAGGTGTGTTTAAGATGTCTTGGCCTGAAGGTACAGTTTAAAACCACAGGTTGCAAACACTGCCATCTAGAGGTGAATCACAATCTCAACACACTGTGGACAAAGGGACCTTTACTATTTTAAAAAATTATATGGTAAGACCTTCTGGGGGGGGGGGGGGATTGTAGAAAAATATGTAAATGAAACATAAATTAATTTCATGTTTATACTTTGTTCCCATCACAAGATATCTCATTAAGTGTGCTGTCTAGTTTTATATCAACTTGATACAAGCTAGGGTCATCAGAGAGGAGGGAGCCTCAGTTGAGACCCACACGGTAGAACTGATTCCCACAATTGTTCTCTGCTTCCCATGGCACATGTTCCATACTTCAAGAATCCCTACCCTGGGGAGATGTAAACATCTACCCTTTCCTCATAAAATCCCGATGACAAACTAAAGTGCAGGTCCACCAAAGTTCACCTTGGGAAACCAATGAGATACGGGATTTTTTGTTTGTTTGTTTGGTCTTTTGTTTTTTAGATTTATTTGTTTTGTGTTTATGAATGTTTTAACAGCATGCATTTACATACACCACATCTATGTCTGATGCCCAAGGAAGCCAGAAAAGGTTATTGCATCCCCTGGAACTGAAGTTACGGATGGTTACCCATGTGGACGCTGGGAATCAAAGCCAGTCCTCTGCAAGAGCAGCCAGTGCTTTAGTAAGCCCTGGAACCACCAAGTTTGTTGAACTTGCTTACAGAGCATGAGTGAGGGGTTACTGGCAGCAGCTGCGGAGAGTGTTTACCCAGCATGGGTGATGGCGTCTCCATAGCGACAGCAGGTCCTCTTCCTGGAACCTCCCTCCACTGCAGCCTACACACTCCACCCAAGGTGCCAAGGCCATGGGAAATCCGAGCAGAACTGCATTGGAAGCAGCTGGACTCTCAGGTGGGGCTACAGAGGCCTTCTCCATCCCCTCCTACAAGGGACGTCAACAACCAACAAGCCCAGTGCCTTCCAGTCTCTTGCAGACTGGCACAGCTGATCTAGGAAAGATGGCAGCTGTCTTGTTCAGAGAACAGCTTTCTGCAACCCCCACCCCCAGAACACACACACAATAAATAAATGAATAAAATGTAATTAAAAATTTTAAAAGTGGAAAGGGATTGGGGAAGATATCCAATGTCAAGTTCTAGCCTTCACATGCACACACATACATGAACATGTATACACATACATACATACATACACACACACACACACACACACACACACACACACGTGTGTCACCGAAGAAATACTATCTCAAATCTAACTGTGTGAATTAAAAGACAAATAGTTGTCAGTAGATACATCTGCTAACTTGAAACAAAACTTCATAATTCGTGCCGTAGAAATTTTGGGAAAGAGAGACCAAAGCCATGCTGGTGTTTGTCGGGGGAAAGACTTAGAGTTGGGTATGTTACGTTTGACACACATCATATGAAACTCCCACACAATCCTGTGAAATATGTGCCAACACAATTGCTGTCTTCGTTAGGGTTCCTATTGCTGTGAAGAGACACCATGACCACGGCAACTCTTACAAAAGAAAAACACTTAATTGGAATGGCTTACATTTTCCAAGGTTTAGTGCATTATCATCATGGTGGTGTGCAGGCAGACACGGTGCTGGAGAAGCAGCTCAGAGTCCTGCATCTTGACTTACAGGCAACAGGAAGTGGTCTGAGACATTGAGTGTGGCTTGAACATATATGCGACCTCAAAGCCCGCCTCCACAGTGACACACTTCCTCTAACAAGGCCACACCACTCACTCCAACAAGGTCACACCTCCCATTAGTGCCACTCCTTTTGGGGGCCATTTTCTTTCAAACCACTACAATCGCCTTAATAACACAACAAGCACCAGATTTCTCCACATGCAGATTTCATACCCTGTGTCCCTGAGGAAAGGCACTATCCCTACCCTCACTTTATAGAGGGCACAATCAGGCTTGAAGAGATAAAAGTTATTTTTCCAAGAATACACAGCTCATAGGTTGGAGAGGCAAGGACATTGACTTTCTGAGTGCATGATTTTTGCACTTTTAATTTTTTTAAGATTTATTTATTTATTATGTATACAATATTCTGCCTCCGTGTATGCTTGCAGGCCAGGAGAGGGCACCAGATCTCATTATAGATGGCTGTGAGCCATCATGTGGTTGCTGGGAATTGAACTTAGGTCCTCTGGAAGAACAGGCAGTGTTCTTAACCTCTGAGCCATCTCTCCAGCCCGCACTTTTAATTTTTTTACACTTATTTATTTATTTGGTGTAGGGGGTGGGCAAGTGTGCAGAAGTCAGAGGACAGCTTGAGGGAGTTGGTTCTCTCCACCATGTGGATTCTGGGAATCGACTCAGGTCATTAGCCTTGGCAGCAAGCAGCTTCACCTACTGAGCCATTGCTACACACACACACACACACACACACACACACACACACACACACACACACTGAACTTGCATTTTCTAAACATCATGTTCTCCTTGTTTATCTCTATATCATAAGCCTTTGACAGGGCATGACAAACAGAAGCTAATCAATCGATAAGGAAAGAAAAACACTTAAAAAGAGAGAAGAAAAAAACCATGAAATTACTTACGGGATGGATTGCCTACTGTGGAGCCTCCAGGGCCCTGGGTCAGGCTGGAACTCCTGGAGTACCCACGCTCTGACAACATGCAGGCCTCAGCTTCAAACCAGTGCCTATGGAAAGTTTCTCTCCCAGAAAACTCTTGCTACCTACACATCTGACAGAAGATTAGTACCTAGAGTGTACCAAAAAAAGTCAGAAAACTAAATAGTAATAACCAAAATCCTCAATCAGTAAACGAACTAATGAAATGAACAGCCAGTTCTCAAAAGATGACGTACAAACGACCAACGAACATGGAAAAAGTTCAGCCTCCTCAGCCCTCAGAGACACGCAAGTTTGAACTACGCTGAGATTCTGCAATGACAGTCATTAAGAAAGCCACACCAGGGGGTGGGAAGATGGCTCTGTGGTTAAGAGCACCTGCTCTTCCAGAGGTCCCAAGGCCTGCTCCCACCTCCCAAGGCAGGAAGGCCTGTGGTCTCCGAGGGCACCTGCCCTCAAGTGCACATATCCAACATGCATATGGTTGAAGAGAAAATAACAGCAGATGCAGACAAGGTGCTGAGGTAAAAGAACCCTCTACACTACTGGTCCAACCACTGAAGTGGTGTGGACAACCTGCAGAAGGCCGAAAACAGATGTACCATGGGCTCAGCTACAGGGCTCCTGGCTACTTACCCAAAGCACACTTAAGCCAACGTATTACAGAGACACTTACTCCATGTCTTTCGCAACACAATTAACAATAGCCTAGTTATGGAATCAACCTAGGGGAATGGATAGAAAAGCAGGATATACATGCAGTGTTTGTGTGTGTGTGTGTGTGTGTGTGTGTGTGTGTGTGTGTGTGTGTGTACTCAGCCATAAAAAAATAACACAATTATATTTTTGCAGGAGAATGGGTTCAGCTACAGAATATCATCTTAAACAAATTTAATCAGTCTCAGAAAGACAAATATCGCATATTTTTACGAATTCTAGATTTCATAAGGATATTATATGACATGAAAGTAGAAGAAAAACTGTATAAAGAACAGACAGGTCTAACGGGAAGCGGGAAAGGGAAAGAAGTGTGAGAAGAATATACTGTATGAACATGCTATATACTTGTATGATGTCCTGACACTGATTTTTTTTTAAAGGGGATTTCCCGCTGCGTTGACTGGTGTCCCCGTGGACGCTAGAGGGCAGCCGCCACCCACCCAGCAGCCGAGCCCATGGGGCCCAGCAGGCACAGCGCAGGGGAGGGGCCCACTCCAGCTTGCGGGAGGCGGCTGAGGGCGCGCACCGATTGGTGGGAGCGAACCACATCCTGGACTTGGGGAGCGCCTGGGAAGTGGAGGTCGATGCGGTGTTTGAATCTGAGGTTGTGGCGCTTCACATGACGTGCAATGTCAGTCCCTGGTGGAGTTGGAAGTTGAGGTGGCCTGAAAGTGATACTGTTGCGTTTGCAGATTTGGGGACCCTAGGCCTGACCCCCTCTGAAAGCAAGGAGGGGACCCGACTTGGTATTCTATTAGGAGAGGCCAGAGGCCACGGGGATAGAGAGCAGAGGTTCAAGGTGCACAGGGCTGGGCTCTCGGAGCCCTACCCAGGATCTTCCTCCTGATACTCGCCTTTCCAGGTCTGTTCCAGTTTCTCTGTGGGTGATACAAAGTATCTCATCCGGGTCCAAGGTCAACCTACAGACACAGATTAACTTGACTCTGTGCCAGGTACCTATGAACCAAGATAAGCTCTCTTCGGTCCATGAACGACTGAGGCCTGCTGAGACTAGGGTAAATCACAGATGAGCTATACAGGATTCAGACAAACTACATTACACACGGGACCCAAAGGCAAGAGGAATTTAGGCAGGGCAGTCTTCTTCCATGTTCTGATCATACTTTCAGGAGACAGTGTGTCTGTTTCAGAGGTAAACCAGAGCCATCCACAGGCTCGCCAGAGCCAATTTGCACACTGCTTCCGACCTACACTGAAATTAGTTGTAGTGAGGCTGCTCGCTGCCACGTGGAAATGAAACAAGTAAGAGGCGCTTGGTGGGGTTATTATCACTGTTGCTGTTTTGGTTTGCTTTGATTGGTTGGCTCTTTTGGTTTTGAGCTGAATATTTACCAATGCAGCAGTATGTCCATTCTGGTGCAGATTGGTGACATTCACTGAGAAGCTGCAGGCCAAGACTGATGAGCAGAAAGCCACTAGTTGATTGCCGTCCAAATGCATTAACAGGCGGGAGTATTGGGTCTACTGCTCGGCAGAGCCTACACACACACGCACACGCACACGCACACGCACACGCACACGCACACACACACACACAGAGGCCACAACTAGAAGCAGCCCCTTCCTCTTTACCTTGTCCCTCCATTACTGGCAAGACCTGACAGCACATCACTCAGAAAGGAGGGCATATTTATAAGCCCAGCTCCGGTATCATAAAGCACCACAAAGGATGGGTTTGGAGCAAGGAGGCAATAAATTGATCACTGGCCCACTTTCCAAGATCATCTGTCCCTTAAACGTCCCTCCTTGTTCTCCACTGCCTTCACGCTTTCTACTGGCTACTAAGCCACAACCTTTAATGTTTAAATGTTGCTTCCTTGGAAACACCTTTCCTGGCTCTAATGGACAAGTTTCTTTGTCACATAAAAGCCCAGAGATAAGCATGTGGCCTAAGGATCAGATCCTAAAGTGGCTCACACCATTTCTATATAAGCCCTGAGCTAAAGATACTTTTTATTGTGAGGGTTTTGGTTAATTTTTTGTTGTTTTACTTCATGAGTATGGGTGTTTTGCAGGCGTGTATATGCACCATGTGCATGACCGGTGTCCCCGGAGGCCAGAAGAGGGTGTTAGTTCCCCTGGAGCCATTGTTATAGATGGTTGTGAGTCACACTGTGGGTGCTGAGAATCAAACCCGGTCCTCTGGAAGAGCAGTCACTGCTCTTAACTGCTGAGCATCTCTTCAAGCCCTTGGTCCTGGGTTTTGACTGCTCTTTGTAATTATCATTTCTGGCTGAGATTTTAGGGCTGTTAATGGCAACTGTCTACAACTCAGGTTTTGTAAGTGTTTTAGTGACCCCAGGTCTCAGGCATGTCTCTAACACTCTAAATCAAGAACTCTTTGGGGACTGGAGAGATAGCTCAGCAGTTAAGAGAATTAGCTGCTCTTCCAGAGGACCTGGGTTCAGTTCCCAGCACCCACATGGTGACTGACAACCATATATGACTCCAGTTACAAGAGATCTGACTCCCTCTTCTGGCCTCTGTGGGCACCACATGTACACATACACACACGGGCACTGCATGTACACACACACACACACACACACACACACACACACACACACACACGCACGCACACAGAGAGCACATAAAGGACAGAGTGAACAGCATACTCAGCCATGCATTAACAGCTAGGCACAACAGCGTACTTGAGAAAGCCAAAACAAGGTGGGAATGAAACCGGTACAGAGTCATATTGAGACCATAGCAAAATCCAATTAAGTTTAGAATAATACACAAAAGAAAGGAAATGTCAAGAAAACTGCAAAGACATACTTTATTTGCTTAAAATGTTAGGAGCGGGAGAAAATAGACGTTGACATACCTTCAAAAGTTCTGCAGGGTTTCTCTGGGTACTTAAGTGGGGCTTTCAGACTGTGGTCTGAAGTTAATTCATGACTTGTCTTTGGCAGGGTTCTCCTTGCATAGAATTTTGAGTGCTAGCCACAGTTAGGGTGGGGTGTTGACACCAAGGTAGGTTGAGGAGGAAAGAAAGCAAACAGAAAAAAAGTGAGACATCTTCCTGAGACAACCAAGTAATCAACGAGTGAGGCCATAGGGTGTACGTCTGATACACCTAAGATGACTCTTTCATCTGCCAGAATTCCTCTCCAGCAGCACACACAGACTCTTTTGAGACCATGAGGCCTTCCTCCTCTTCTGAGCATGCTCAGGCACAACAAGACTTGCCACTAATGTTCAAGTGAACGGATTAAGTAAAGGGCCTTTTCTTTTGCTAAGCAGTGATGGGGGTTGAGGCAACTGGGGCGTTGAGGATGGAGCCCAGTTGGTGCTTGTCTATCATCATGCACAAAGCCCCGAGTTCAAGCTCCATCACCGAGTAAACTGGGGAGGGGGGTGCACCACAGAGGTGGCGGTAGGAGGCTCAGATCATCAGGTTCAAGGTCATCCTCAGCTATAAATAGAGTTCATGGTCAGTCTGGGCTATCTGAGACATACAAAGAACAAAAGAAAGAAGATGGGGCAGAGGGAAAAGAAAGTAACTATGTGTTAAAGTTGGTGGAAGGATTGGTTATCTGGGAAAACCAAAACCCAAAACAAGAGTAAGGAAAACCCAAACTAAGCCCTGGTAAGGGTCAGGCATGGTGGTGCACACCTTTAATGCCAGCACTTGGGAGGCAAAGGCCAGTGGATCTGAGTTTGAGATCAGCCAGGTCTACACAGCAAATTCCAGGACAGCCAGGGCAACATAGAGACTCTATCTCAAACAGAACAAAACGAAACCCCCACACTGTTGGTCTTACCAAGAAGGGTCTTCTGAGAATGAAGTCTAAAAGGAGGTACAGTGTGAGCCTTCACCTTTCCACGGGTCTTCTGAGAATGAAGTCTAAAAGGAGGTACAGTGTGAGCCTTCACGCTTCCATGGGTCTTCTAAGAATAAAGTCTAAAAGGAGGTACAGTGTGAGCCTCCACCTTTCCATGGCATGTTCATCTTCAGGGAAGTCCGTTACTCATGAGTGTGTTTTGTGGGAGATTCCTTTGGGGAGTTTGAAGAGTGCTGATGTCTTTTTTAGACAAGGTTTTCACTTGGCTTTTTAATTTTTATTGTAATATTCAATCACATTATAAATGAGTTTTATTAGGTGCTGGTTCTATATGAGGACTGGCAAGGGATGAATTTGGAAGTAAAATAAGGGAACACAAAATCCTAAGTTACAGAGGAGGGTAATGTCCTGATGATGGTGTAAGCACAGCTCACTTTGAGCCTGAGCAAATCAACCAAAAGAATGAGACCACACTGCAGTGGTCACCACCATAGAAAAGCGCCCAGAGAGCTTCTGCCAGAGTTCGACATCAGAGGAGCTCCCTGCAAAGCTGTTTATTTAACTGCTGTTTTCTCAAGCCAAGTGTACAAACCTGAGAACTGCTCTCGGGGTACAGAGCAAGCCTGTTCTACAGAGCTGGGCTGTGATGAGTTAGACTTGCAAAGATATGGTTTAAAATCTTTATATTCAAATCCATGCAGTGACTGGTAATTTAAAGTGTGCAAAGGGCTTAAAATTAGGCAGTAATGAATGAGCCTATCCGCAGCTCAGCACAGCAGCTGACAGACCACTGGAGTCTTAGCTCTAGACTTAATATGATCATGGGTAAGTCACCTAACGTTCCCAACTCATTCATCTTTTAAGTCAGCTCAAGAATACTTGCACTGAGGAAAATTGTGCAACTCTAATTTACTAAAAATCACTCAACTGAACACTTCACACCATGAACTTTGATATGTAAAGTGTAAACAGTAAAGCTGTTTTTGAAAGGAATTACCCACATCACAGAGGTACTGTGGGAAGTAAACGTAAGCTCACAGCACACTGCCCGGCACAGAGTTGATAATAAATACTGATGATGGACAACGCCTCAGGAGTCTGACTCAGAAAGGGCAGTGGACGAGGGCCGTAGCTTAGGGGTGGAGTGTTTGCCTGACATACACAAAGCTTTGGGTTATTAAACTCAAGTACTGAAAAAAATTAGTGATTGGTACATTTTCTTAGAGGCTGGCTTGAGAGATCATTTCATTCAATACCCCTCATTTTGCAGATGAGAAAACTGAAGACCAGGAACTCAAGGGCCTCACTGAAGGCATAGTTCTGATAATAATCTAGACTAGGTTTTCTTTAGTGCAAGTTCTGTTCCTACTACCTGCCTCAAAAAGGGAAACATGAGAAATGGAGGATACAGAAGACATGTAGAGGTCTTGAAAAAAGAATTCTATGGCCACCAACAAGCCAAGAAGAGGCTATCACATCTCCATCTATTACCCAGAGACCCAGCTGGGTGGTCATGAGAGTTCAAATGTTGAAAAGGCCAGACCTGGTTAGTCAGGTTATCTCTAGCTCACCACATGGCCAGGTTCCTGGCAGAAAAAGGCCACAATCCTGTTCGCTACTTCCTGACAGGGGCGGCGGCGGTGGCAGCAGCAACAGCTGGGACCAAGTGCCTGAGCAGACTCCTGGGAATCAGCTGCACAGGTCAGAGCTGGATAGCCACTAATGAGCCTCTCCTGGTCATGTTCAGTAGCCCAGCTTCAACTGTCTCTCTCTGGTTCTTCCTTGGGGTTTTTAGGCTTTCACTTACCATCCTGTAAGCTGTTTCCTTTCCATGGAACCCTCTTCAAATAAATAAGGAAGCCTAGCAGGAGCTGTGAAAAGACCCAAGCTTCCTGCTTTTTCATTAATGTTGCCATGTTCAAGGGAACTGGATAACCTCGCTGGAAGATTTTTTTTTTTTTTTTTTTTTTTTTTGAGACCAGGTTTCTCAGTGTAGTTTTGGTACCTGTCCTGGAACTCACTCTGTAGACCAGGCTGGCTGGGAACTCACAGAGATCCACCTGGCACTGCCTCCCGAGTGCTGGAATTAAAGGTGTGCCACCACTGCTCGGCAGGAAGATTTTAAGGCTTAGAAAAAGAAAATCAGGTAGTGGGGGAGCTTACTAAAGTATTCCAGGCTGCCCAGTGGACCAGAGACTCGTTCACAATGTTCTAACATCTCAGGAGACAATGAGTCAACTCTGTGGTCCTTAGGAGTGGTGAGCCCTGTCCTCACTTTCACAGAGAGCAACAATTTAGGCTAGACCCAGGTGCAGACCCCTGTGGAGAGGGAAAGGAAGGAAGGAAAGAAGGACAGAGGAGAATTAAGGCCTGAAACAACTTTTATGATTTAATTCAGAACACTGAAACTTCTCAATAAATAGTTCATAAAACTGCCTCATCACTTTCAGCCAACTACTCAGTGGATGGGCAGGGGAGGTCCCGTCCTCTAGGAACCTGGTCAGATTATGAACACATGAAGAAACCGACTTCAGCCTCTCCACAATCCCTCCTGGGTGCAGGTCATTCAATGCAGTGAACACTCTGATGTCGGAGGAGGTGAGAGCTCCGACTGAAGGTCTTCTGGCATTCTTGACACTCGTACGGCTTTTCTCCAGTGTGAATTCTCTGGTGGATGGTAAGCTGGGAGTGCTGGCTGAATGTTTTCTCACACTCACTACACTCATAAGGTTTCTCTCCAATATGGATCTTCTGGTGCAGCAGCAGCTCAGAGTTATCCCAAAAGGTTCTTGCACACTCATTACACTGATGGGGTTTCTCCCCAGTATGTATTCTCTGGTGGACAATTAGGTGAGAAGTCCGCCTGAAAGCCTTACCACATTCAAAGCACTCATAAGGTTTCTCTCCAGTATGAATCCTCTCATGTCTGAGAAGTTCTGAATTACCCCTGAAGGCCTTCCCACATTCTTTGCATACATAAGGCTTCTCCCCAGTGTGAATTCTAATATGTCTAATAATCTCTGAGTTCTGGCCAAAAGTCTTCCCGCATTCACTGCACTCATAGGGTTTGTCCCCCGTGTGAATCCTCTGATGACGGATAAGCTCCGAACTCTGACCAAAGCCTTTCCCACATTCGTTGCACAGGTAGGGCTTTTCTCCAGTATGGATTTTCTGGTGTCTGATAAGGCCCGAGCTATGCTTGAAGGCTTTGCCACACTCCGTGCACTCATGGTATCTCTCCTCGGTGTGAATCCGCTGATGCTGAATAAGCTGGGAGCTAACCCTAAAGGTCTTCCCACACTCGTTACATTCATAAGGCTTCTCCCCAGTGTGGATTCTCTGGTGCAGAATAAGGGCTGAATTCTGACTGAAGGCTTTACCACATTCTTCACACTTATAAGGTCTTTCTCCTGTATGAATTCTATGATGGTGGATAAGATGTGAGCTCTGAATGAAGGCCTTCCCACACTCGGTACAAGCAAAGGGCTTCTCTCCAGCATGAATTCTCAGGTGTCTTCGAAGGCTGGAGTTAGTTCCAAATGTCTTTCCACATTCTTTGCATTCAAAGGGTTTTTCTCCACTATGAACTCTCATATGCTGGATGAGATGTGAGTTCTGATTAAAAGCTTTTCCACATTCTTTACATGTGTGAGGCTTTTCTCCCACAGAAGTCCTCTGTGTCTTATGAAGCTGGACATTCTCCATGAAGTTCTGGCCAGAAGTAGCAAACACACGAAGCCTCTCTGCTGGAGTACCTCCATGGCATAGCACCACACTTGGGTTCAGACCGTAGCCAACTCTGTCACTCCCACTATTACCCTGCTCTTTCTCACCTAAGGATGACTTCTTGAAGATAATTAACCCTGACGCAAAGTCTCTCTCCTGAGGAGACATCTGCTCTATAAGCTCTTCTGAAGACGCTCTCAAACGCCCCTCTAACATGTCTTCTTCACTTGCTGCTCCAAACTCGTGAGCTTGGTAAACCTCCTGTGACAGTTTTTCTAATGTTGGCCCATGTGGCTCAGACTCTTCAGAAATGTCTTCCTTGGGAAGCACCTCCTTCTTCTCAGTCCCCATATCACAACCTGAAATGACAGAGGGTAAGCATGTGAAGTTGCTGTGTCCTATCTAAATGACACTACATGGTGGACATGCCAAACAGCTGATACTGACCTCAAGAAGTGAGAAAAACCGTCCGAGGCAGAATGTTAAAGACTCAAAAAGGAAATGTATGGCAAAGAGATCCTGGGAAAAGTTGTACAGCCCTAACAATCAGGGGAGAACTCAAAGTTGGTAAAGAAAACATTTAGGGAAATTAATGGCCATATTAATAGAAGAGTATATGGAAAAGGGTAAGAAAAAAGCAAAGTGACAAGTTAACAGAAATAACTTTTGAGTTTAAGATGAAACAGCCACACAAGAGGGTATATTCTTAGTCTAGTTCTGCATTACCCAACAGCCCTATAGAGCAGGCCACAGTATAGACTGGTTACCTATTCAACAGGTGCTGTGGATATCGCTCTATATAAATAAACACTGATTGGCCGGTAGCCAGACAGGAAGTATAGGTGGGACTAACAGAGAGGAGAACTGAGGGAACAGGAAGGCAGGGGGGAGATGGCTGGAGCTGCCGCCAGGACAAGCAAGATGTAAGGTACCAATAAGGCACGAGCCACGTGGCAAAGTATAGATTAATAGAAACGGGCTAAATATAAGAGTAAGAGCTAGACAATGATAGGCCTGAGCTAATGGCCAAGCAGTTTAAATAATGAAAGTGTCTGTGTGTTTTTTTATAAGTGGGCTCTGGGACTGGCGGGACTTGGTGGGACCCGGAGAGAAAAGCTCTCCAGCTACGAACGGGTTCACATGACTTAGCTATAATCAGCATAAGACTAACTCTTAGCCCTTTATATTTGGATAAAGAGGTCCATCTTTAATTTCCCCCGAATGATGAATGAATTGTATCAATAACATTTACTGAATAATTATTTTTCCTACAAATTTAAAATGCCATATGGATCCCATTCAGTTCTACTGATCTATTTTTTTCTCCAACAGCAAACTGATCAACCTACTGAAGCTAGGTTAAAAGAGACAGACATGGTGGAAGGTACATGTAACCAGCACTCTGGAGACTAAGACAGAAGAACCATGAGCTGGAAGCCAGCAGCGGCTATGCTATGAGATAATAACTAAAGCTAGCCAAGGCTATGCTATGAGATAATAACTAAAAAGATACTTTAAATGTTGTTGAACTTACTTTTCAGAAGTCTTCTTTTTCTGATATTTATTGAAAATCCACAAATATTTTTCCAAGTAAATTTTAGTGTAATTTCATAAAATATTCAAACTTATCCTAATATTGGTTTTATATTCATCTTGCTTCTGTCTTTTCATTTACTCAGTTGTTCTTCTGTTTTCTTAAAGATTTTTTTTAGATTTATTTATTATGCATATAGTATTCTGTCTGCATGTGTCCCTGCAGGCCAGAAGAGGGCATCTAGATCTCATTACAGATGGTTGTGAGCCACCATGTGGTTGCTGGGAATTGGACCCTGGACCTCTGGAAGAGCAGCCAGTGCTCTTAACCGCTGAGCCACCTCTCCAGCCCGTTCTTCTGTTTTCTAACTGGCTATTTTTAAATATGGGGCAATACTGCAGATCTCTACGTATTAGTTTTATAATCAGCCCCTTTGTAGACTTTCCTTAACACTGAATACATTTTTGGGGATTTTGGCGGGGAGCAGTTTGAGACAGGGTATCACTATGTAGCTCTGGCTATCCTGGAACTCACTAAGTAGACCAAGTTAGACTCAAACTCAGAGAGATCCTCCTGCCTCTGCCTCTTGAGTGCTTAGATTAAAGGCGTGTGCCACCACCACCCCGTTTAACACTGAATAAATCCTAAAGCATACTTTTAAAAAAACTTTTAAAAGCAATGACAAAAACTTTTAGTTGCCTGCCAGTTATCTTCTTTCCCCCACTTCACAACAGAACAATTATGTGTGTGTGTGTGTGTGTGTTTTCCTCAGCTCTCTTTACATATTTAGTCACTGGACCAAACTCTGCCCAATGACACTGTGATGTGCAAGGGAAAGCACAGAATGACTGGGAAACTGCTACTCCTGGGGCGTGACGTGATACCTGGAGCATCACCTTCCATTATGAATACACCAGCATACTCTAAGACTGGGAATCGGAGCTGGAAAGAGCTAGGGGCCCTGATCACTCTGTCATACCATGCCCAGAATGCCTGCCTCTGGACTTCTTATATGCAATACAGAAAAAGTTAATGCCCTGGCTAAGGCATTAAGATTCTTTAAACAAACAAACAAACAAACAAACAAACAAACAAACAAACTTATTATTGCCAGGCATAGTGGCACATGTCTCTAATCCCATCAGTCAAGAGGCAGGGGCTCTGAGGCCAGCCTAGTCTACATAGTGAGTTCCAGGATAGTTAGGACTACATAGAGAGACCCTGCTTCAAAAAATAAATTAGCCGGGCGATGGTGGCGCACGCCTTTAATCCCAGCACTCGGGAGGCAGAGCCAGGTGGATCTCTGTGAGTTTGAGGCCAGCCTTAGCCACAGAGTGAGTTCCAGGAAAAAGCTCAAAACTACACAGAGAAACTCTTTCTCGAAAAACAAAAACAAAAACAAAATAATAATAAAATAAATAAATAAATAAATAAATTATATTCAGCCATAGTGATGCACATCTGTAATCCTAGTACTCTAAGGCAGAAGTAGGAAAATCCTGAGTTTGAGCCCAGACTGGACACTGTGAGACTCTGTCTCAAATAAAAAATTTAAAAAAAAATGTTTTAAAGTATATATACGTTATTATATGAAGTCCAGCCTATTTCTAACTAATACAATAGTCCTGAGACTTTCACTGTCCCTGCCACAGAAGTGAGTTCCAAATGACAAGAAAGTCAGCTGGCAAACAATGTAGAGATAATCCTAAAACGGCTCTTTCACTAGGTTAGAGTACTTGTGCCGTTCAGCCAACCTGAGGATCAGTAAAAATATAAACCATAGAAGGATAATCTCACGGGGCAATGAACAGGTATGGAACTTCATCCTTTAAAGAAGTGGGATGCTCGGAAGCCAAGGAGCGGCACAGTCTCTCTTCAAAGCAGAATGTCAGGCAGATGCACAGTAGTGGACGTTCAGTGGCTGAACTGAAAACAGCCGACATGATGGTTAAGAGGCTCGTCATCCAGACTCAGAGAAGTGAGATCAGGGCAACAGTGGCAAGCGGAACGGAGAACAAAGGACTGGAGTAACACTTGGTGTGTGATAATGAAGTGTAAGGAAGAGCTGAGCTGAAGAGATGGCTCTGTGGTTACGAACACTGGCTGCTGCTCTTGCAAAGCACCCAGATCCAGTCCCAGCACCACAGGACAGTTCACAACCATCTACAACTCTGGTTCTACAGTATCTGATACTCTCTACTGCCCTCCTTGGGCACCAGGCATGCACATGATATACATATATGCATACAAGCAAACACTCATACTTGTAAAAAACAATTAAATCTTTAAAAAAAAAGGAAGAGTTAAGAATCAAAGACGGTATCAGATCACACTTAATTTCAATGATGATCATTAGATAGATAATGATGCCCAAGATTTGGAATACTGAAGGGATAGCTAGTTTAAGCAGGAAGGTGGTGAATAAACTCTGTTTTGGATAAGATGGGTTCTGAGATATCCATACTGAGGCAGTTTTCACACTGGTCTAGAAGCTTAAAATAGTCAATACTATTTGAGAGATTTGGGAGAACTCAGCATGAGTACAGTATGAGAACTATCAGAGACTGAAGACCGAAATCTAGAATCCAGAATTAATGGTAAGGAGAACCATTGTCGTACTAATTATACTTCCTCCAACCTCTTTAAGGTCTTTTGCCTTTCTTCACCCTGCTCTCTGGCCAGGAACACTAACTTGTACGGCACACAACAGGTACTCTGGCTTCCAGATGCTTCTACCAGTGAGGAGACACAAGAGAAGCATGAAGAAAGGATGGCCAGAGTATTTATTCTCCTGGTTCCTTCCAGTGATACTGCCTTGAGCTATTGGTATAGCTCAATTAAAACTCTTCTTTTTTTTTTTTTTTTTTTTTTTAAGATTTATTATGTATACAGTGTTCTGTCTGCATGTCTGCCTGCACACCAGAAGAGGGCGCCAGATCTCATTACAGATGGTTGTGAACCACCATGTGGTTGCTGGGAATTGAACTCAGGACCTCTGGAAGAACAGTCAGTGCCCTTAACCTCTGAGCCATCTCTCCAGCCCTAAAACTCCTCTTAAGTAATCTACCCAATTAAGTAATTCTACCCTCTTAAGTAATTCTACCCAATTCTTCAACACTTTGCCAAGCCCTCTCAATTAACCTCTTGGCTACTAAACCTTCCTGAAACTAACCTAACTTGAGTAGGTTATATGTTTCTTATTCATCCTCTGAGAATAAAGGGGTAGGTGAAGAAAAGAAATCTGCCACAGGAAGAAAAAATGGTTAGCGAAGAGCCACAATAATAGTGTCACAGAAGTCACCAAGGCAGTGCAGAGGGAACTGAAAAGCATCTAATGTCACCAGGTATGGTGGCATATGCCAGGAATCCCAGTTACTCTGAAGCTGAGCTAGTAAGATTTTGAATAGGAGGTCAGCCAAGGCAACTTAACAAGATCCACTACCCCCTTGTTTAAAAAAAAAAAAAAAAAAAAGGTCTGGGAACATAGTCCAGTGTCAGCATTTACCCAGCACACACAAGGCCCCAGTGGGTGTCGATTCTCAACCTCAAGATGAAATTCAACAACATTTAAGCAGATGGGAGAGCCAGTAGTTTAAAAAACTAGATAGAAACTGTCTACTGGGAGCCACAGATGAAACTGAAACATAGTGACAGTGACAGAGAAGGGAATCTGAGCAAAATCACTTACAAAACAAGGGTGTTTCAAGGTCACGGGTCTTCTCTGGTGACAGATATGAGAATATGTTCATATCAGAGGGGGCGGTACTAGTGGAGAGAGGGCTTAAAGGGTAAGAAAACTGGAGACTAGTGAAGAATAAAAGCCCGAGAAGTGGGAGAGACTGGATGATGAGTCAGATGATGAAGGAAGTGATTTTGCAGACCTTTGTACTACCCTCTTCTCTATCTAGCCTCCTGTCAGCAACAGGACCCTGGTGACCACCACCAGCCTACCCTGGGGAGACAACCACCAGGAAAACTTGATCTCAACCCTGAAGGCTTGGGAGCTCTTTGTCAGCTCACTCTGAGTGAGCCAGATGCCCCCAGCATCTTCTTATTTTTCCATGGAGCAAGGAAAGATGCCAAAGCTAGATTTCTCCCTTTTTGTTGAAATCTTTCAAAATTAAAGCCATCATCTGTATAACTGTAAGGATACATTATGGAGTTGTGGCTATCTTTTTTTGAGACACAGTCTCACTATGTAACTCTGGCTGGCCTAGAACTCATTATGTAGATTAAGTTGGCTTCACATTTACAGAGATCTGTCTGTCTGTGCCTCCCAAGCATTGGGGTTAAAGGCATGGGTCACCATGCCTAACTGTTAGCTATCATCTCCATCCATGGCATCCAAGTTGGAGGCCAGCCTGGTCTACAGAGCGAGATCCAGGACAGGCATCAAAACTACACAGAGAAACCCCATCTCAAAAAACAAAAAACAAACAAATAAAAACAAAACAAAAAAAAGGGACAAGACAGAAGGATCATGAATTTGAGGCCAGTTTGGGTTACACAGTGAGATGCTGTGTTTAAAAAAAAAAAAAAAAAAAAAAGAATTATTTATTTCTACAAGTAAATGTCTTTCTAATACCCAGCCAAGAACAGGTTTTCAGGAGCTGGTATTTCAGTGTCTATGTATTTCCCAAGCCCCTCTGGCCTTCCTTTTCAAATTTTCATGTCTCCTATAGTTACTTATTTAGGTTTTGATGGTGTTCCCCCACCCCCTCAAAGTTCTAAAGATTAAACCAAAGACTATACCACTAAGCTATACCTCCAGCCCTTCTGGGTGTTTTGTTTGTTTTTTGAGACAGGGTCTCAGGATGTAGTCCCAGCTGGCCTAGAACTTGATATGTAAGCCAGGCTGGTGTGGAACTCATAAAGATCACCTGCCTCTGCCTTTCAAGTACTGGGATTAAATGCATGTGTCATCATGCCAGTCTCCTTTTTAGATTTTATTTTGAGACAGGCTCCCGCTAAGTTCCTGAAGCTGGCCTCTAACTCCTAATGCTGCTGCTTCAGCCTTTAGAGTACCTGGGATTACAGACATGCGGTAACTTATCATCATCATGTCCAACTTATCATCTTCTAGTTGTTTTTGTTTGTTTAAACAACATCAGCACTGTCTTTGCAATGCACTCTGGGAGAAGTCTCAGAAAACCTCATTCACCAAGTTCTGACACACATACCTTCATGAACTGTGACTAATACAACTTAAAAGCACCACATATTTTTAAGCCAGGGTGACCTCCTCTGGCAAAAGGACTAGCTCCTCCAGGAAGTCTCCGAGAACACCTGCAGCCCCTGGTCCTCTGAAGCCAGTCTTCCACCCGTCCCTTCCTCACCTCTTTCAACTAGTTTCCATGTCGCTTCCTGTTTGTTGCTCCTCGCAAGGCCTCTGGAATGAACGCTTCCTATGGCTCACAATGCTCTCACGAACAAACCTGCTTCCTTTTCCCACACCTACCTCACATTCTCCAAAAACAACTGGAAGCTGCAGAGGTGCTCAGCGTCCTGCAGTCCAAACACCGTCCATTCTTTAAAGTTTCTCGGCCTTTGAAAACAAATCACTCTCAATTCCTGGACTACTACTGCCCACCTGTGCACTTAGCAAACGTCTCCAAGATGCAGCTGAAGTAATGCACCGTCCCCTCCATTTGCTTTCTGATCTGCAGGCCCTAACAAACGTTACTTCTTCATGTAGCCATCATGTATTATTCCTTTGCCTTCCTCTAGCACAGTGGTTAGAAACTTTCCTAATATAATCCCTCATGTTGTGGTGACCCCCCAACCATAAAATTATTTTCGTTGCTATTTCATAACTGTAATTTTGCTGTTATGAATCATAATGTAAATATGTGTTTCCTGGTGGCGTTAGACAACCCCTGTGAGAGGGTTGTTCGACCCCCAAAATGTAGTGACTTGGCCCACAAGTTGAGAACCGGTGCTCTAAATCATGAGCAAGGATGATGTTACTCATCTTCTTAATGTCAGTACGTAGCACATTTCTGATACCTGGTAAGTATTAAGTTTTGTGTGCCATCTGGGCAACAAAGCTGCAGTTGTCTTGAGGGTTAACCAGACAGTCCGGTCATTTTTCTACCTAAAGAGACCAGAGCAGTGTCCGACATATAACTTATTATATGCATATAACAATTACTTATAAAAATAAGTTCTAGGGCTGGAGAGATGGCTCAGAGGTTAAGAACACTGGCTGCTCTTTCGGAAGTTCTGAGTTCAATTCCCAGCACCCATATGGTGGCTCACAACCATCTGTAATGAGATCTGATGCCCTCTTATAAATAAATATATAGGGGTTGGGGATTTAGCTCAGTGGTAGAGCGCTTGCCTAGCAAGCGCAAGGCCCTGGGTTCGGTCCTCAGCTCTGGAAAAAAAAAAAAAAAAAAAAAAAAAAAAAAAAAAAGTTCTAGCCGGGCGGTGGTGGCGCATGCCTTTAATCCCAGCGCTTGGGAAACAGAGGCAGGTGGATCTCTGAGACTTTGGTGTCAACCTGGTCTACAGAGTGAGTTTCAGACTAGCCAGAGCTAGGCGGTGAGACCCTATTTCAAAAAAAAAAATTCTTCCTCCCAAGACACTATTATCTCCCTCTTCTGATACCCAGGATCAAGGGAACTGATGATTCTGTACTCAATTCGGTCTCCCTTATTATTATCACTTTTAATTAGATGTAGATGTGTTTCTGCACATAGTCACGTACACATGCAGGTGCCTGAGGGAACCAAACCCCCAGAGCTGGAGTTACAGATAATATGAAGTGCCTGAGTGAGTTCTGGGAACCAAACCAAGGTCGTCTGGAAGAGCAGCAAGTGTTCTTAACCGCTGAGCTATCTTCTTTTTTTTAACTAATCTTCATAAACCAATACTGTGTCTGCTAGGACTGTCACAACATTCCACTGGGGCCTTGATTTTTGCTCACCATTCGTTCTAGCAGTATACTTAGAGAATGGAATACTAACGAAAGGGGGGGGGGCTAAAAACAGAGAAAAAAAAATAGGCATAGGTTCTAACCCACGTTGGACTCTGCTTCTCTAGCTTCCCTGGCTGACAAGGCCTGGAAGCAGAATTGGGGATGGTCCCTGACATTGCCCAGGCTCCACCCTCTCCATGTGCAAGTGAGTGAGGGCCCCTGGTGCCATAGAATCCAAGGTCACACAGCAAACCAGAGTCAGGGGCGGGCCTACTCTCAGGACTCCGGCTCGAGGCCAGCAGCCCCGCGCCCTCCTCCCCCGGGCATGACGGAACCAGAGAGGCCTCACCGCTGGCAGATGCCGCCCACGCTCACTCCGCCGGCCCGGGGCGCTGCACCGCGGCGCGCACACAACCGCAGCTGTTGTCTGGTGTCATGGGCGACGGACGCCGGCCACTTCCGGTACTAGGCGGCTCCGCGGCCAATCGGCGCGGGCCGCACTCGCGGGAGGAACAGGTGGCCAGCGGGCCCACGCCCCCTTGCCCGTTCCGGCTTTTCCTGTCGGCTGCTCTCGCCCTAATTCACCCCATCTCCACGCGGCTGGCAAGGGCCGCTCCGCTCCCTGGAATGTCCCAGGGCACCTCGCGATACCCACTGTGCCCTAGACCACTGACGCGCGGGGTCCTCCGGGTTTCCTAGAACGGCTCCGAGGATGCACTTCCGCCCCGCAGCCGCCGCTCTGCGCGCCCCTGGCGTTTCCGTGGGCTGGAAAACTCGTTAACTCCCGCTTCTCTTCGCATGGGGACGTGTCGAGCGCCCCGTGTCTGTGCCATTTCACCTTTCTCTTGTCAAGAGTCTGTGAACCCCGGCCCTTAGATTTAGGGTACGCTTGTCATCTAGGAGCGAGGGGGAGGAAAAGCTCCAGGGAATGGTGCTTTGACAAACATCTTCAGGTTGAGTGTGATTTCCCTAGCTGTTCAGGCAATGGGAATTGTATGATTTGCCAGCCTTCCTCTCTCTTGAATAAATTTGGTCTCCTTTTGCCTCAGAACATGTGTGAATCCTCCTGCCTCAGCCTTCCGAGTGCTGGAATGAGCAACCATGCCCAGTGAAATAGACCTTTGTCTCTGAGTGTTGTTTTCGAGGCAGCGTCCTGTTCTGTAGCTCAGACTGGCCTTGAACTGGGTATTAACAGTTCAGGCTGGCCTCGAATGTGAGGCAGTCCTCCTGCCTCAGCCTCCCTGGTGCAGAGATTAGAGGCCTAAGACAATACACCCAACTCTAAAATGAGCATTTTAACGGAATCAGCCAAAATCGTAGGTAGTTGCAGATTTTAATAGGGCAGCCAGTCAGATACTGGTGTGAACGGCTAACGAGGAACTCTGGACCCTAGACCTTACCCCATTGCTGAACTCAAGGTGATATTTTCCTTTCTGTTGGGCTGTGTACTGGATATGTATCACAATAGTCCTCTCTGTTGCACAGGGTTGTAGTTAGGCAAATACAGAAGCCTGCCACCCACCCCACCCCCATCTTTGGGGCACACTGGTGGCCCTGGGTTTGCCTAATCATATATTCCATTTCTTCTGACTAGTCCAGGAGTGAGCATCAGATTCAAACGGGGCCAACCAGTCCTTCCCTTACAGTTGCTATCTGGGAAGGGTGGTGCAGTTTGGGGCAACGTTTGTCAGGACACAGGTCTTTTCTGAAGTAATAGTCTTTGAAATAAGACCTGAACAAGAAGCTTTCAGTTACAGAGAAAAGGCAGAGGAGGCTGGGGGCATGGCTCAGAGGTGGAGCACTTGCCAAAAATGTGCTAGGTAGGTTCTAAATTCAAGCCCCAATACTATCAAAATAAATAAATCAAATGAAATAAATAGTAACAAGACATTTGAAGAAAAAGGTAGAGGGAGTAACTAGTTCTGAGATAAGGGCTGGGAGATTAAAACACAGAGTAAAATTTACAATTGCCATGCGATGGGAGTACCTGAGTGCTGTGGAATAATCCCTTTGTACACTGTGAAGATCTGTAGCTGTGATTGGTTTAATAAACAAGCTGACTGACCCATAGCTGAGCAGAATAAGGTTAGGTGGGACAGCCAAACTGAGAATGCTGGGCAGAAGGGCAGAGTCAGGAGTCCCCAGCCAGATGCAGAGGGAGCAGGAGGTGAACATGCCATGCTAATCAAGGTACCAACAAGTGGCAGAGTGTAAATAAGGAATATGGGTTAACTTAAAATGTAAGAGCTAGTCAGTAATAAGCCTGAGCTATTGGAGGAGCATTTACCATTTATATTAAGCCTGTGAGTGATTATTTGAGAGAGGCTGCTGGGATAGGAAAACTCTGCCTCCACCTGAGTTTGAATCCCCAGAACCCACGAGCAGCTGTAATCCCAATGTTCTAACATACAATAACACGGAACATACATGACCATTCCCAAAGGGAGGGATGGGGGCACAGTGAGGAAATAACTGAACCAAAGTAAGAAATCACCAAATTGTCTAGCTCCATTTCTGGCATAAAGGGACTTAGACAGTTCTGCCTCCTCCAGCTTTGCTGCCTGCAAGATTCATCTCTCTGTGCTGGTTCTATTCCCCAGGTGCAATGGCAAATATTTTATGTGTCTGACTTCCCTGACATCTTGGGGTTTCTAACACAATCCAGACTTCACTTCCGTGGCTTCATACAATGGGCTCTCAGAGTCTCCACACAGGAATGCCTCTGCCTTACACCGGCCTCAGCAGCTCTCTGGAACCACAGAGGAAGATCCCTGACTGCTTTAATCCCAGCACTCAGGAAGCAGAGGCAGGCAGATCTCTGTGAGTTCGAGGCCAGCCTGGTCTACAGCGTGAGTTCCAGGACAGCCAGGACTACACAGAGAAACCCTGTCTCAGAAAACCAGAGAGAGGGAGTCACATAGGCCCCTCAGTCCCTGAAGATTTATAGGAAGATAATTAATGATGAGGAAGAGACATTATCTTCGGTGGTGAAGCCACTGTCAGGGGCCTGTGCTCTGTAAACAAACTCCTACCTACACTCCTACGAACAACGCTAATGAAACTCACTAGGTCACCAGCATAAAAAAGTGGAAAGGAGGCCAGGTGGCAAGAGGAAGAGAGAGAACAGGAGTGGGCAGGGTACAGGAGAAGGTAACAAGGGATCCGATGGAAATATAAGGTGTATGGAAAATGAAACCCATTATTATGTATAATTAATTTATGCTAATTAATTGAAGTCTGTTCTTGTTCAGGCTGCTAACAATGAGTGGGGGGAAAACACATTTTTGTTGTTGTTTTTTATTTTGAGACAAGGTCTCTCTACATAGCTCTAACTGTCCTGGAGCTCACTCTGTAGACCAGGCTGGCCTCCAACCCATGGAGATCTGACCACCTCTGCCTCTGAGTGCTAGGATCAAAGGTGTATACCACGCCCAGCCTACAATCATAAGATAACCTGAAGAGTTACACTCAGGAATCATTTTCTACTTCCCCATCAATGTAGCCTGCATTTTCTGCTGCTATTTCAACCTTCTTCAATATTCCCAAACCTTTCTCTAAGCCACGATACAGAAGTTACATCACAATCATTGCCATATACACATTCACCCATACTACAAAATGTTATGACTCCGAACCAAGAGCACAAGACCTTAGAGTCTACCCTCTTTCATGCAGTACCCCCACATTAATGAGCCTTCCCTCAAGGGCCTGGATCAGTACAGTGGTGACTGTGTTGCCAGAGTTCTAGGGCAAAGATGCCAACTCCAGGAGTCCCAGCCAACTTGTCCAGGCGCCTGTCCCCATACAACATTAGAGATGGGGTAGTGGTGGAGCACAGAGAAAGACTGAGTCAGTGATGCCACATTGTGAGGAAAAGATGGATCCAGTGACCTCCCCAAGCCTATCTTTGGGGGACCGGTATGAGCTTTAGGTTTAAATAGAAAGCGATTAGGGACAGGGTAAGAGTTATTAGTAAATGAGCAGTCTTGATCAAAGTGTGGTCTGGTTGGACATCTCAATTCTAATTCTGAGGGTGGTTAGAAGTCCTTATTGCTGGTGGGATCAGTTCCCATGAGATGCTTGCTCCTGCTTGCAGCTGATCTCATGAGAGACTAATATGTCTGGGAGCTCCAGCTGTCCCTGCTCTCAATGGTGACTGAAGGTTTAAGAAAATGACTAGAGAGCCAGCTGGTGGTAGTGTATGCCTTTAATCCCAGCACTGGGGAGACAGAGGCATGCAGAGAAACCCTGTATCAGAGGGGGGGGGGAGTGTGTGTGTGTGTGTGTGTGTGTGTGTGTGTGTGTGTGTGTGTACTGGGGTCTATGCTGTCTGTAATGGAGGAAGAATGCTAGAAACGAAGTCTCCTCCAGGAAATTCCATGCTGAGGACACCTGAAGTGGAAAGGACTCATCTGCCACCACCATAGACTCATTTTGTCCTTTCAGGAAATTGTGACTTTGCTCTGGGCAAGGCAGAGATTGAGAATTTACTCCCAGCTGTAAAAATTCGTGTTTCCATTTCTTTATACATTATGCCATCTTCTCTTACTAATATTAAAATGTGTTGCCAGGCAGTGGTGGCACACACTTTTGATCCCAGCACTTGGGAGGCAGAGGCAGGCGGATCTGAGTTCCAGGCCAGCCTGGTCTGCAGAGCGAGTTTCAGCACAGCCAGGGCCGCACAGAGAAACTCTGTCTGGAAAAACAAACAACAAAACAAGATAAACTGCTTTGCTCCTCGCTTTGCCTCTATCTTTGAAACGTGGGAAGGGGATCTTTGCGCCCTGGCTGCCTATCTTGATTTTTGAGAGCAGATTGATGCAGCCGAGGCTGGCCTAGAGCTCCTGACCCTACTGCCGCAGCTGAGTGCAGGGATTATAGCCGCACGCCACCACACCTGGCTCCTTCCTTGTATTTTGAAATCACATTCTTTCTCAAATTAGTTTACAACTGTTTCGGATTTAGTGCTACTCATATTTCCAGTCACCTGTGGGCCATATCTCCAGAGCTACTGAACTGTTCGTACTTCCCATCAGTGGCCTCTCAGGCTTAAATGGTATTGTGTTAGGATTCTAGAAGAAATGATCTAAAGGTTTGAATGACCTTGTGACTCTCTTCTCCCGCCCGCACATAGCCACAGATAGGGGACGATCTGACAGAAGGGCCCGGCTTAGATGGCTCTCTCTCTCCCTGTTAGCTCCCACCACCTGCACCCACTTCTTATTTCTCATCATCAGCTGTCTCCACACTCTGACTTTCTTCTGTCAGCCAGGCTGACCTCAGAATATCCTCCACTCCCAACATTATGTGTTGTGACACAAAATGTCATCTTGCTTGAAGTAACATAACCGTCATCTCCTAAGGCCAGATAGCACCCAGAGGACAGGCCGCTCTCTTTAAGCACCCCTCACTGTGTGATTGGTCTCCAAGAAGCCTCAGGGGCATTGGCGGGGTAGGATCCTAACGTGCTGGATTGAAACACTCCCACCTCACCTCTGCACACTAAAGCAGCTGCAGGTGCTGAAGCGGCCTGAGCTGTGTCTTTGGTACCCAACCCCCATCTCCAGCTACGAAGATGTGAAAGAATGAAGCCAAGGTGCAATTTCTTCTTCAGGCTTGATAGTCACACCCGAGAGACCAGTTCTGAGCCTCACCCAGAAAACTCATGTTTTTCTTGTGCTTGGAGAAGCAAGTTCTCTGGCTTGGAAGGTGGCCTCGGGGTCTAGTTTGAAGGAATACCCATTGTCATCCAGGTACACTGCACCTGTGGCTGACAGGTAGGGCCAGGGGCCACCCTACACTGTGGGGATCAGAACAAGCTAGAAACAGCAGTACCTTCTCCTCTTCATCCCAAATACAGTCACATTGGGAATTAGGCCTTTATCATACAGACAGAACGATGACCAGTTGCGTTCACAACACCATGGTTCAGCCAACTCAATTAAATTCAAATCTTTAAGACAAGGGCAGGTACATTTTTTTTGCACTAATACTTATTTTTAAATTTTTATTTATTTTTATTTTATATGTATGAGTGTTTTGCCTGCATATATATTTGTGTGTGCACCATGTGCACGAAGTGCCCACATAGGCCAGTAGCAAGCATTGGGTCCCCTGGAACTGGAGTTACAGACAGTTTTGAGTTACCTTGTGGGTTCAGAGAACTGAACCCAGGTCTTCTGAAAGAGCAGTAAGTGCTCTTAACTTCTGAGTCATCTCTCCAGCTCTACACTAGTGCTTCTTAAAGATCTTTCCAAGCTGGGCAAGGTAGTATGTAGCTGTACCCCAGTTACTGGAGAGGCTGAAGCCAGAGAATCCTAAAGGAGTCTGGGACCAGCTTGGGCATGTAGAGACCTCACCTTGGGAAGGGGTGAGGAGGAGTCTAGGAGAAGAGAGAGGAGAGGAAGAGGAGAGTTACAGTTTCTCCTCTTGTAAAGTAGTAAGTATGAGAGAAGAGTATGCTCCATGACAGGCACCCAGCATCCGCCTGACGAGGCTTGTATGATGGCAGTTACCACAGAAGTTTGCTGCCCCAGAAGGAGACAGATTTCCTGGAGGTAGAAGGCAAAGGTTTGAAGAAAGCGGTAGGGTGGATAAGGATGTCCTTCGAGAAAGATTTCTGGCATGAAATTCAGAAAACAATCCTGAAAGAAGAGGGCACCTTCACACATTTAGGTGTTTCCTCCTTGTGCCTCAGTATAGGGACAGTTCCTTCACTGGGCATCAGGGGGCTCCAGGAGACTGTGAACCAGAATCACTCAGACTGTGTGTGGTTGGAGAAGTGGATTAAAAAGGAACAAGCTGAGTCTTAGGGCATTTCTCAACCTGATGCAGCTGCCGTTTGGTACAGATGAAATGTTTTCAGTCAAGGGCTTAGCATATCAATGAATGCATAAAATTCACTGTATTAGCCAGACACAGTGGTACCTCATCTCCCTATTCCTCAGGACAATAACTGGAGTCCAGGAGTTCAAGACCAACCTTAGTAACACCTCAAATATAATAATGGTAAGTTCACTAAACGGAACACCACACCTCCACTAGATTGTTTTTTAAACAGTGTTGGGAAGTAAACCCAGGGCCTCAGCCCTCTAGATTTTTTTTCAACATTGGTGTTTCCCTACCAATGGACATGTTAAAGCTAAAATATTCACACACTATGTTATAACAGTATGTAAGTGTGTTACCTGTAATAAATAGAACCATAACTGACATCCTAAACATGACTGCCCATGCTGCCAGCAAACGTATCAGTGGAGAGTGGCCCCATGGACAGCAGGGGCAGAATCTGGCAATTGCCCACCCCTCCTTGACTCCTGGAGGTTTGGCTGGGCATGTGCAGTAAAGAGTACAATTCCCAGGGGCTGGAGAGATGACTCGGGAGTTCAGAGTGCTTGCGGCTCTGGCAGAGGCTCATGCTCAGTTTCCAGCACATATATGAAGTGGCTCTCAATGGCCTGGAACTCCAGCTCCAGATGCTCCAACGCCCTCTTCTGGCCTCCTCGGGCACTGCAAATGCACATGATGCACACACATACACCCAGACACAAAAAATGCACACATTAAATACATAGATTTGTTTTGTTTTGTTTTTGGACAGGGTTTCTCTTGTGTAGCCCTGGCTGTCATTGGGCTTGCCTGGAAAGTCCTGGAACTTGCTCTGTAGACCAGGCTGGCCTCGAACTCACTGAGATTCATCTGCCTCTGCCTCTGCCTCTCAAAAGCATGTGGTACCACACTTTAAGTGGTGGTGGCACACACAGCTTCCAACAGTCATGTCCCCAGACCAAAATGGACAGAGCATGAGAACCCAGATGGGAAGCCTTGCTGGTTCCAAGTCTGTGGGTGCTCACCTCCACTCCCAACGTGACTAGGGGAAGCCGGTAAGGACCCACGGCTGCTCCCTGGATAGGAGTTTGAGCTGAGCAACAAATTTAAACCAGGATCCCCTTCTTCATTAACTGGAAAAGCAGCTTGTGAACAACTTTCAAGCCAGCATCAGTAAAGTTAAAAGTTGGCTTAAGAAGACTCTCCCTGGGACCTAATGTGACTGCCGCACATTAGGTCCCAGGGTGTGGCCAGGTAATTGCTTCAGTTAAAAGAATACAATCAACTGAGAAGTTATTAGAACAGGAAAGTGATAGGTCACGCCACCAGCTGAGCTTGCACTGGAGATGGGACAGAAGGAAATGTGAAGTGAATGATGTAATGGGACACGTCGTCTTCACGGAATTTCTAACAGAGAAACATATTTTCCCAGCAGATTAGCATTTGCTGTGTCATATAGAGACACCCCCCCCCCATGCCTATTGTCTTTCCGGTAGCACCTGGGAGCTTTCATGCCCCTGGTAGTGACATAATGTTGATGCTACAGAATTGGGTGGTGATTTTTGATTTGTTTGTCTGGTTTTGTTTTAAATAACCGAATTTCTGTGGGCACCTTTGTCCCATTTTGCAAGTTATTCAGGCAGGTGTTTAATTCTTAAGTCAACTATGTTCGTTTCTGTTGCTTCTTCTGATTTTTTAAAGATTGCTTTTTGTATTCAAAGAGGGGAGGGCGGGGTGCGTTGGAACTCAGCATAAAATAAAACGCACCATCGCCAGGCTTCTGCGAGAGTGGCCACGTGGCTGAGCTGTGTGGCTTGTGGAGCAGGGATGAAGCAACCGCTTCAGGGAATTTCCTGGACAGTCAAATGACAATGACCTTCCTTTACTTCCTGCCAGAGGTGGTTGTGAAACCAGTGCTCCGCTGGACCTGAAGGCAGGGGCTGTGCTCTGGGGATGTCGGAGTGGCAAACTAAAAACACCACGGATCCCAGGGGACTGCACGGACTTCCTAGGAACCCTGAACTCCCTACCTGCAGCTTTTTGGACAATATCATCCATTGTCACTTGGGGTTTCTGCTGCTTGTCGCCAAACACAATCAAACTGTTACAGAGTTCCAAGAACTCCCATGTAGCTTTTTAAAAAATACTTTTGTAGAGCCAGGCAAAGAGGCATACCTCAGTAATCCCAGAACCTAGGAGGTGGAGCAGGAAGATTGGGTATTCAAGGTCATCCTCTGCTATATATTGAGTTTGAGGCCAGCTTGTGCTACATGAGATCTTGTCTCCAAAAAAGGGCAAAAAAAAAAAAAAAAAAAAAAGTTTTGTAAAAAAAAATATGGATGGAAAGAGTCAAAGATTAAATAAGGAAGAGACCATCAAATATAAAAACAGCTTTTAAATTTAATATTATTTTATTTTATTGAGACAAAGTTTCATCATGTAGCCTTGGCCGGTCTGAAATTCACCACGTAGACCAGGCTGGCCTCAAATTCTCAGAGCTCTGCCTTCCTCTGCCTCCTGAGTGCTGGGATTAAAGGCCTACCCCACTGGGCCCAGCCAAGTGCAAAAACAACTTTTAACTTAAAATGCTGGGTAGATCACAAATGGAAGAAGAAGGAGGAGGCCGGAAAGATTGTTCAGTGCATAAAACCACTTTCCAGGCAAGCCAATGACCTGAGTTCAACCTCCAGAACCCACAGTGGCTCCCAAAAGTTGTCCTCTGGCCTCTGTGCACAGGTCTCCATGTGCCTGCACACACCTATCACATTCTCAATAAAAAGGGAAAGCAAAAACCACAGACAATAGAGTACAACAGTATAGATTTTGGATTTGAAACAAGGTCTCACCATATAGCTCAGGCTGGCCTGCCTCAGCCTCCTGAGTGCTGAAATTACAGGGCTGTGCCACCACACCCAGTTACCTACAAGTCCTTGCCATTGGCACCCTTTGAACTATGGTGCATCCAGAGCCTGCCTGCCTGTCTGTTCACCTTGTCCTGGGCTCCTCAGTATGCTGATGTATGATGAGGCCTCCAAGACCACCCTCGGGTTTGTTGGCTCTTTAGTAAGATCCAGGGTTCCAGGAGCTCAAACTACACTCGTGATTACAGGGTGTTGCAGCCAAAGGACGCAGACTGACTCAACACAGGACACATGTACACAGCTCCGAGTCCAGGAGAGAGAGGCCCCAGCTCCCCGTAGTCTTCCCAGGAAAATCACACTAACATCACTTATTCTTCCAGCTGCAATAAGGCACACGAAATATTACCAACCAAGAAAACTCACCCAAGCCTTGGTACTCAGGGTTTTTTTTGGGGGGGGGGGCATGGTAGGTCGTGGGAGTGAGGTTATGGTTAGCCACATAAGCATGGAAAGTTCAAGAAATGAACCTTTGGCTCCTCGTCTCTAGACTTGTCAAAAATCTACTAGCACAGCCTGGCCCCCAATCCCTGGTCATATTCAAACAGCCATTTATGATATAGCACACTGTTTTCATAAAAATCTTTATCAGGCATACAAAGTCCCTCTTATCAGACAGAACATTACAAGGGCTTAGGAGTTATCTCCCCAGAACCAACCAGGGCTAGTTCTGAAGACCTTTGGACTAGCCAGCCCAGGCCTGTTGGGGTAACCCTTTACTGTAAACCCCATAAACTGAGGCGCTTCTGAGGACCTCCACTCCTTGTATAGAGTCCAACTGAAACATAGTCCTAATACCAGCACTTGTCCAACATCATGGGTGTCCTGTCAACGAACGAACGAACGAACGAACGCACGAAGACCTGAAGACAGATCCGTGTCTTAAAAACGCCCAGTGTTTCCCTCTCCTTGGCTAGCCTTCTCCCGAGCATTTTGCCTCCTGACCTCCTTCCAGCCATTTCTATCTGTTTCAGCTGTTCCAAGATTCCCAAGCACCAGAGGCCCTTCCCAATGTGTCCCTTCCAAGCAGGTCATCGAGGCTGCAGGGCTTCTGCCCACGGCCAGGACTAAATGAGGCACAGACGAGACATGGGAGAACAACGTTGAGGCGGCCCTCCGTCTCAGAGTCACTCCTGAAAAGGTGCACTTGCGACACTGTCTCCCTCACTCCAGCGCAGGCTGCATTCTGTCTTGAAACAGTGTGTCTGGATGGGTACCCATCCTCCTTATTTTTGTGCACGTTGAGGGGGACTGGGAAAGTGTGAGAAGCTCACAGGGAGCTTGATTTAGGATGGAGCTGCGTATTAACTCAGGCAACAATGATGTGCCTGTACAAACCCATCTGATACGTTTCATCCTAAAGGATAACTTGATCCACCTCTAAATACCAGGAAGTGGTGGAAATGGGTCCCAACATTCCATTCTCACATTTGAGTCAGCATTCATTTCTCATATTTGATCCAAGATCCCTTCGCCTTTCAGAGGCACAAGGACTCTTTCGCAAAACATCTTAGAATCCACCTTCCCACTTACAAGGCATGCCTTAGTTGTAGCAAATGTATCAGTGCCCTTGCTGGAGCTGGAAAACTTTCACAGTTACCTTGAACTTCCTTTACATAGAGAAAAAAAGTGGCTTTAAGAGGTGCTCCTAACTGCTGAGCCGTCTCTCCAGCCCTGAAGTCACATTTGACCTGACCAATAAGTACCCCCTCTTTCTGCTCCAAATTGTGGGGATCCATTTGATCTTGCTGCCACCCAGGACCACGCATCTGTCAGTAAGTCCTCCACTACATACACTCTGTGTAGAACTGGATCTGCCTGTCTCTTGCTTTAGTTTCACTGTGAGGCTGCCAGTTCTCTCGAAATAGGGCTGGATTGTTCTAGAACAGATACAGGGAGCCTTCTGCCATCTATTCCTACAAATTTCACTCACTGCTTTTCTATCTGCTGTGGTGTAGTGTGTGTGTGCGTGTGTGTGTGTGTGTGTGTGTGTGTGTGTGTGTGTGATGTGTGCTTGTGTGTGTACACGTGTGTTTACTGTGTGAATGTATGTTGATGTGTGTGTGATATGTGCGTGTGTGTGTGTGTGTGTGTGTTGTGTGAATGTGTTGATGTGTGTGAATATGTGTGATGTGTGCATGTCTGTGTGTTTGTGTGCATATTATATGAGTGTGTGTTAATGTGTGTGTGTGATGTGTGTGTATTATGAGTATGTGTTGATGTGTGTGAATGTGTGTGTGTGTGATGTGTCTGTGTGTATTGTGTGAGCGTGTGTATGTGTGTGTGATGTGTGATATGTGAAGGTGTCTACAGAGGCCAGAAGAGCGTGTCAGATTCCCTGGAGCTGAAGTTACAACTGGCTGTGAGCCACCTGACATAGGTGCTGGGATCCAAATGTGGGTCCTCTAGAAGAGCAGCAAGTTTTCTTAACCACTGAGACATCTCTCCAGTCTACCAGCTTTGTAGCACAACAGCAATCTACACATACATTTGAGTTGCTTGAATTGATATCATACATATACATGCATGCATATATATACATACACAACACACACACACATATATATACAACACACATACATATATACATAGAGAGAGAGAGAGAGAGCAAAGTCCATTCTCAAAGGAGTTTGGCTGAAAGCACTCTCACTTTCATTAGTCTGAAATCAGTTCTTCAATGTCATCATAGGATTGACCTAGGCCAGCCAGCATTTCCCCATGCATTACATGTGAACAATGTCTTAAGAACACAAATTCTCTGGGGTGGAAAAAGTATGAACTACACTTGGCAGACTTCCAACATTTATGACATTCACAGTGTTTAACCTCCACAGTTATTCTCTGATGTGGGGTAAGAGCTAAGTTCTGCTGAAAGGCTTTCCACACTCAGTAAGTGATGGATTTCTCTCCTGAGGACTCAGGGATGTGGAAAATAAGACAGGAGCGCTGAGGGAAGTCTTTCTTGCCGCCATTAAAGTCAGACTTCCTCTTCTAATATAAGGTTCCCAATAAGACCTGGAAGGCTGAATCTGGGCTCGTGTTTCCCACACGCCTTGCATGCACCGAGATTTCCCCAGGTGTGTTCGGTGATGCTGAAGAAGATCAGAACTGTAGCTGAAGACTCCTCCACACCCAGTTCACCCCACGGTTTTCTTCCTAGTGAGTCCTCTGGTTTTGAACATGTAGAAGCCCCCATAGTTTTCTTCCTAGTGAGTCCTCTGGTTTTGACACGCAGAAGCCTCCTCAGAAAGTTGTCCACACTCACTCCATTTCACCACTGAGATTCCGATTCTGAACATTTTGAAATTGACATCTAAAGTGTGTTCCACTTTCTTCATATTCACAGTAAGTTCAGCAACATCTAATGAACTCTAAATTCCCATTATAAATCTTTATTTTTTTCTTCTTTTATTTTTGAGACTGTGTAGCTCAGGCTGGCTGAGAACTCACTCTGTAGACTGGGCTGGCCTTGAACTCACAAAGATCTGCCTGCCCTTGACTCCCCAGTGCTGAGATTAAAGGTTTATGGCACAACAACTGGCCCTAAGTATTCTCTATTTTTTTAAGAGAATGAAGGTTTGTTTTGATTAACGGTTTGAAGCAGTCCATTGTGGTTAGGAAAGCATGGCAGGAGAAGTGGTCTTCAACTATGGGGTAGGACGCATGAACCCATCAACTATGGGGTAGGACGCATGAGCCCATCAGCTCACATTTCCAACACACAGTGGTGTAGCGTAAACACTCTCATCCCAAAGCGGGAGAATGAAGCATAGTAAGGGAAGGTTATGGTCAAACCAAGATAAACACCCAGCAGGGCAAACCCAACCCTGTTGGCTGTGTCTGGCACAGTCATGCACTACCTGCTCAACCGTTGTCTTTTTTTTTTCTACCACTCTGCCCCCTGGAAGCTAGAACAGTATTATATTAGTCATTTGCTGTGACAAAACACCATGACCAAGGGAACTTATAAGAAGCAGTTTATTTGGCTCACAGTTCCAGAGGGTTGGAGTGCATGGCGGCAGAGCAAAGGCATGCTAGCCAGGAGCGTCGGTTAGAGGGCTCACGTCTTGAACTGCAAAGATGAAGAGAGACAGCGAACCTGAAATTGCATGTGGCTCTGGGAACCTCCAAGTCTATCCCCAGTGACGAAATTCCTCCAGCAAGACCACACCTCCCAAACCTACCCATACAATGGCACCAACTGAGGGCCAGGTTGTTGTGGGATATTTGTACATGGGGTGAAGATATATTGCCTTTGATTGATTTAATAAAGAGCTGAATGGCCAATAGCTAGGCAGAAGGTATAGGCGGGACTTCCAGGCACAGAGAGGACTCTGGGAGCAAGTGAGGCTGATAAGTCAGCCAGACTCAGAAGAGTTGGACACACAGAATGGGATAGAGGTTAAAGCCACATGGTAGAACATAAATTAACAAAAACATCGTTTAATTTAAGTTATAAGAGCTAGTTAGGAACAAGCCTAAGCTGTAGGCCGAGCTTTCATAATTAATAAGCAGCCTCCATGTCATTATCTGGGAGCAGGCGGAACAGAGAAAGACTTGTTACACCAGGTATTCAAACAGCTGAACCTATGGGCACATTCTCACTCAAACTACCACAGGTACTATCTAGACATGTAATTACAGATACTGAGGGCATCTGGTAATCCACAGGGCTGGGAGGGACCGGGGAAGACACAAAGGGGTAGGAGATGATATCTTTGCCCAGAGAAATCACTCACTAGTTAAATCAAGATAGGAACACTGTCAGATGAGCCGTGCAATCGGGACTAAACAGACTGTACTGATGGTTCAGTGTGAACAGGAGCCAGCGGGCATCTGTCGAGTGAGAAGGGTCTAAGGCATTGCTTGGGTTGCTAAAGCCGGATGGAAGAGGCGAGAAGTAAAAAATGGCATTGAGGCAGAAGCCACGGTGACTGGAAAGTTGGCGATACAATTGGCAGGTGAAAGAAGTGGGTTAGGTAAGGAGATTTCAATCTGGGTATGTTGACATAACCTGTGTTTCCCTGACCCTTGTCCCACAAGCCAATGGCTCAGCCCTGGCTGGCAAAGTCCAATGTAGGTCAAAGATCTACAGACCCAAGCAAGGTTGTCCTCAAGTATTTGTATGAGTCACCAAAGGATATTAGACGTGTATTAACAAGCAAGTCTGGCTGGCTGTGGGCTCATCACACTAGCCATTTTCTGCACTTTTACCCCCTCAGGACTCCTGTCATAAGGTTCTAACTTGTCCTGGCTCCTGGTAACAGATGAATACCAACTATGATTCTTTGGTTAAATATCCCAAACTTTTTAAAGCTACCAAGAAGCTCTTATAAAGTTATAAAATATTAATACTGCTGTTTGGGATGCAGCATGCGAGAAGCCTTGGGTTTGAGCCCCAGCACCCCATGCACACATGCAGTAAATGCCATCTGCTAAAAATAAGTGAATCTGCCAGGCGGTAGTGGCGCACACCTTTAATCCCAGCTCTTGGGAGGTAGAGGCAGGCGATCTCTGTGAGTTTGAGGCCAGCCTGGTCTACAGAGCAAGTTCCAGGACAGCCAGGGCTGTTATACAGAGAAACCCTGTCTCAGAAAAAAAAAAAAAAAGTGAATCTGAGCCAGAGGGGTGGCTCAGCCAGTAAAGATGCTAGTTGTAAACCGGACGATCAGAGTGAGTTTGGATCCCTTTTACCCAGTAAAAAGTTGCGTCTGTAATCCAGGACTCAGGTGTAATCCAGCACCAGACAGGAAGTCGAGCCATGAGACTGGCCCAGAAGCTCATGGGTCGGCTAATCTGCTTTACACAGCAGAAGAGAGAACAGGGGAGAGCCTCCCTCACGAAGCTGGGAGGAGAGAACCAACTCCCACAAGCGATTCTTGGACGACATGTGCAGTGCGGCTTGTACAGATACATATGCATGATATATATTCCATTTTTAATTTTATGATTATGAGTGTTTTGCCTGCGTGCGTATCTGTGTATCAGTTGCTTGCCTGGTGCCCACAGAGGCCAGAAGACTGAGTCTTGGAACTGGAATTAAAGACGGTTGTAAACCACCATGTGGGTGACAGGAATCAAACTAAGATTCTCTGAAAGAACAGCCCTTGCTCTTAACCCTTGAGCCATCTCTACAGCCCCTAAAATAATGAGAGAGACAGACAGACAGACAGACAGACACACAGAGAGAGACAGAGACAGAGACAGAGCAGAGACAGAGCAGGAGGCTGGAAAGATGGCTCAGTGGTTAAGAGCACTGGCTTCTCTTCCAGAGGACCTGAGCTCAGATCCCAGCACCCACATGGAGCAGCCCACAGCTGTCTGTAACTCCAGCTCCAGGGCATCTGAAACCCTCTTATGGTCTCTGGAGGCTCTGCACTTACATACAGACACATAAATAAATATTTTTTAAATCCAGTCAAAGGTTTTAGTTTGGTATACAGGATACTGAGGTTCTCTCTATGGCTCAGTTGAGTGTCCAAACCAAGACCTAACCCACAGCTGGGACGAGACTTTTGGCCTCTTTTGTTCTGGTGCGCCCTGCAGTTTCCTTACAGCTATCCAGAGTCATGCTGCACTTTGCTCACACAGCTCACAGGTAACTACTGCTTTACGTTTTCATTTTCAAAGCTCACTTTTGAATACTGGCTCAGGGACACTCCTGTGGCTGCCGGTGGGAGGGCAGAGCAGGCCAGATCACTGTTTGGAAAAGAACCTTTGCTGTCTTTCTCAAGAGCCTTAGCCATGGCTACGTCCTGTTACCCAACCAAGGAAACAGCCGGTATCAGCACTGCTTTGTAACAGGACTTGGCTGTGATGATCTGCCTGCCAGGTGCCCCACTTCCTCTTCTGGTGACTTATCCCTCTGTCATCCACCACATGTATTGGCAGAGTTAGAGACTCACTGAGCCAGCTAAAATATTTTTCAAATACTTTTTTCCTTATCATAGTTGATAAACGGTATCGTGTTAGTGTTTTGATTTCTTTTTTAAATTTGTGTGTGTGTGTGTGTGTGTGTGTGTGCGCGCGCGCGCGCACGCGCGCGTTGATCAGAGTTGATCAGAGGACAACTTGAAAGAGCTCATTTACTTGTTCTATCATGTGGGGCCTGGGGACAGAATTCAGGTCCTAAGTGCCCTGACCTGCTGAGCCACCTTGGCGGCGCCATATGCCTCTTTGACTACGTATCAGGGAGAGCACTTTCCCATGTGTCTATAGGGCACTTGTATTTCCATGAACTTATTTATTAAATAAACCTTCACACAACCTGTCTTGCTGTGATGTAGCTTTATCACTTTCTGGGGTATGTCCCTGGGTTCCATCTTTTCCTATCTCATCCATTCTTACTGGAGGGGCCTCCTGAGCTGAGCCTGGACAGGTGAGAATTGCCATCCCAGGAGCCGGGGCGGGGGTGGGGCAGTCCACCCCTTGAATAGAAACTGCAGTCCAAGATTTGATGTCTTCATTTTCCTATTCCAAACAGTTGTTTTGATTGATTTCAACACAAACATTTAGGCAGGGAAAGTGTCAGGGTGGAAGGAGAGGTGGAGAGGGGAGAGGGAAGAGAAGGAAACGGAGGAGAAAGGACTTCTTTAGGGGCCTTCACGGGAGCAAGGTACCGTTCCCAGCCGAAACCGGAGCAGAGCCAGAACTGAACAGAAGAAACCTGGACTTTGGTTGGAGTCTTAGCCTTGGCCTGCAGCCAGCGTAGCCCAGGAACCTGGACAATGAGAATGTGAGGGTGCTTCCCAAGCTTAGGATGAGTGACACGGTCCAGTCGATTGAGCTTGGCTAGCACTCCTTTGGGATCTTGGGAGGGCTTTGATAGCCTCAGGCCAAGCCTCATGGCCCTGGTGTTCTCCGCCTGTGTCTTCTGCAGGACGCCTGGCTTTGTCGTCCTCCTTTTATTTATTGTTTGTTTGTTTGTTTGTTTGTTTGTTTTGAGGTACAGGGACTGAACCTAGGGCTTCACACACACTAGGCAAATGTTCTATCACTGAACTACATCCCCTTGCCCTCTTTTTACTTTAAAAAAAAAGAAAAGAAAAAAACTTAATTTTAATTATAAGGGGTGCCAGTGGATGCCAGAGTCAACAGATGCCCCCTGGAGGTGAAGGTCCAGGCAGTTGTGAGCCACCCAATGTGGGTACTGGGAATGGAACTCAGATCCGCTCTAACAGCAGTATTTGCTTTACCAACTTGTACCAGAAGAATTGGAGACTCACTGAGTTCTAACCAACTAAAGTATTTGTCAAGTGCTTTTTTCACTTTCTTATTTATTTATTTATTTATTTACTTATTTATTGGTTTTTCGAGACAGGGTTTCTCTGTGTAGCTTTGACACTTTTCCTGGAACTCGCTCTGTAGACCAGGCCCCGCCTGCCTCTGCCTCCCGAGTGCTGGGATCAAAGGCGTGCGCCACCACCGCCCGGCTTTTGTTTTCCTTTTTGTAGTTGATAAATGGCATCACATCGGTGTTTTGATTTGCTTTTTTAAAAATTTTATGCATGTGGTGTGTGTGCAATTTGCAGGAGCTGGTTTTTGTCCTTCCACCTTGGGTCCTAGGGATCTGACTCAGGTCACCAGCCTTGGCAAGAAAGCCTTTACCTGCTACGCCATCTTGCAAGTGTGAGAGGGGTCTTAAGTCACCCAGGGTGGCTTCAAACTCAGTATTCAAGGATGAACTTGCACTTCTGATCCCCCTGCCTCTATCTCCCAGGTGCTAAGATTACAGATGTGAACCACGGCCCCAAGTTTATGCAGTGCTGGGGGTCAAACCCACGACCTTGTGCATGCTAAGCAAGCATTCTACCAACTGAACCACATCCCTAGCCCAGTCATATTAATTTTTCCTGTCATATTTTAGAGAAACTATCTCATTCTCTTTATTTCATCTCAAAAATGATAAAGATAGTTCTTCTGGGGTGAGTGTGTGTGTTCATGTATGTGTGTGTGTGTGTGTGTGTGTGTGTGTGTGTGTGTAGCTAGAGGCCAGTGTCTGGTGTCTTCCTCAATCATTCTCAATCTTTCTTATGTTTGAGTTAATTATTTCATTGTTGTTATGTGTGTGCATGATATGTGTGTGGACCAGTGTGTATGGACAACTTTGTGGTTGGGTTTTTCCTTCTACTTTTACATGGGTTCCAGGCATCAAACTCAGGTCATCAGGTTTCTCGATAACTACTGCCTTTATCTTTACCCACTAAGCCATTTTGCTGACCCTCCACTTTAATTTCTGAGACAGTTTCTCACTGGACCTGGGCTCCACTGATTTGGTTAGACTGAATGGCTGGTGAGGCCCAGGGATTCTCCTGTCTCTGCCTCTCCAACGCTGGAGTTACAGCCAGGTGCCACCACACCTGGCTCTTCTCTGTGAGTCCTGGGGCTTAAACTCAGGTCCTCTGCCTTGCAGGTTAAGTACTTTCCTGACAGAGCTATCTTTTCCATGCCCCAAATAATTCTTACCTCTTCATTGTCTCACTCACTTTTTTTGGTACCTATAGAACACTACTTGAAAAAGGAAAATATATTACTTTTTAGTATTTATTTATTCCTGTGAATGTGTGTGTACACGTCTGTGTGGGAGGGTATGTGCATGCCATTTTGAACGTGTAGAAGTCAGAGACGACCTCAGGTGTCCCAGGTCTTTCTAGCCGTTCGATACTGCACTGTGTTGTCCCCCCCCCGTCCCCCCCCCCCCCGTCGTGCCCCCCCTCCCCCGTCAGCTGGCCTGCAAGCTTCTGGGAAGTTCTCTCGTATCTGCCTCCCACGTTGCCATAGACACATGTCACTCCATCTGGCTTTTATTCCGGAGGTTCTGGGGACCTGAACTTGGATCTTCAGGCTTGCACAACAAACGCTTTTAACCACAAAGCTGTCTCCCTGACCTTAGGAAAAAAGCATCACTGAGGCTGTAAATGATCAGCCGTGGACATTCTAGATTCTTCTGTATCCTTGGTGCCCCAAACCAGACCCACTCTTTCCATGGGTCTCTAAAACTTGTGTTCCTGCTTTCTGATGGTTTGGCTGAGTTTGTTTCAACTTTTACCATTGTCTAATTTCTGTCCTTTTACTTTCACAAGTACTTTTGTTGTTTTATAATTTGCTTGTCATTATGGGAACTTTCCAACATAGTGTCAAAATAGAGAAGAGTAGGGTGATGCCTAAGCGCTCATAACCCACATTTTTTTAACTAGTCAGTCCCTCCTGAAGGGTCCAGGAATATAAAAATATAAAATTATAAGCTTAAGAGATGAACACTGACAGTCATCGGCTCTAAAGGTTAACTGCTAACAATGGCTGTCTGCTTTACAGCCAGCGCCTCTGGCAACAGCCAGGGGTTAACTGTTAACCTCCTTGACTCTTATAGCCAACCACTGCCCGGACCAAAGTTAACTTTTTTTTTTTTTTTTTTTTTTTTTTTTTTCAAGACAGGGTTTCTCTGTGTAGCTTTGCTCCTTTCCTGGGACTCACTTGGTAGCCCAGGCTGGCCTCGAACTCACAGAGATCCGCCTGGCTCTGCCTCCCGAGTGCTGGGATTAAAGGCGTGCGCCACCACCGCCCGGACCAAAGTTAACTTTTAATAGTTGTTTCTATGTGACTTCCAGCATGCCTCCCAGGCCTGATGTTTCTCCGTGACTCCTAGCACGCACCCCGTGCCTGATATTATAAAAAGGGGCCAGCACCCGCCTCGATGGCCACAGCCTCGGAATTCCAACTTTGGCTGTGGTCTCAGCTAGCTGATAAGCTTTTGTGCCCCGAGGTTTTTGTTTGTTTGTTTGTTTTTGTTTTTTCTGGAATAAAGTTTGCTTCTGGTTTAATAGACTTTGGTGGTCTGTCCCCCATTATTGCAAGACCCCAGACTCAACACCTCCCAGTCTTTTCTCCACCCATCCTTCAGTGGAGAACCCTCCTCCTTGACTAACCTTAGAGTTACCTCCCTGTGCTGCTTCAGAAGGAAGCTTTTATATTTAAAACAGTTCTCATTCCCGTAAACTAAAATCCAGTGGTTTTTGAGGATTGCGCAATCACTGTTATAATGTAATTTCAGAACATTCTTGTCATTGCCTAGAGAAGCATCACACCCACCCCCAGTCACTGCCCAGCCCCTGACCCTGCTCTACCTTCAGTCTGAAGAGCCTTGCCTCTTCTCCACTTTTCCTAAAAATAGGATGCACAATATATGGGAATGGTTTCTTTCTTTCTGAGACTCACTCATTATATTTTATGTGTGAGTGCTTTGCTTACATGTATGTATGTGTACCATGTGCGTGCTTGGTGCCCACTGTGGTCAGAAGAGGGTGTCAGATCCCCTGGAACATGAATTACAGATGTTTGTGAGCCACCATGTGGGTGCTAGGAACCCAACCCAGGTCCCCTGCAAGAGCAGCAAGTGCTCTGGACTGCTGAGTCATCTCTCCAGTTCCCCCTGCCCTGGTCTGAGACTGGCTCTTGCTTACCTACGCTAACTTTAAGCCCACTAAATGTCCTAGGCTGACTTTGAATTTGCAATAATTCTCGTACCTTGATCTCCTAAGTGCTGGGATTAAGCATGTGCCACTACACCCAGCTCAGAATGCTTCTTCGGTGTCTTTTCAATGATTTGGTCCAATGCCACAAAGTGAAAAGCAAGCCGAACCCTGAATCCCAAGCTGTTTCACTGTCTTCTTCCCATGAGGTTCAGCATGCCCACCAATGAGTGCTGCTTTTAGGGGCGAAACACCATCTCCATCCGGTCTCCATAGTTACTGTTTGGAACTGATGCTCATCTGTGAAGCATACCGCATGTGCCCAGGATGTAGTGCGATATCCCTTTAAGCAAAAGACAAGGTCAGCTCATAGATGTTCAGGGAAGCTCTCCAAGCATCTCTTCCTCCAGCCCCTCCCCCATCCTTCCACTTGCAAAACTGTACAAAAAGTGGGAATATGCCCCCCTGCGTAAAGCCACCTAGTTGTCCAGAATTCACGAGAAAAATTATACTATTTAATTATCAGAACAGAAACAAACAAACAAACAAATGTCCTTTTAGGGGGGTAATCAACAGCCTAAGAATGCAAAGCTTGCTCAGGCAGCTTCCTCCCCATCCCAGCCTGGCCCACACAGAAGGGAGGGTGACCTCAGCCTGTGCCCAGGAAGACACTCAAGATGGGTGCCTGTAGTTCATCCCCTCTTGGAAAGAAAGCCCCGAGGAATGCCCCCTTTCCCTGCAGGCCTGTGTAAGCATGGGGAAGAGATGCAGCTGCAGTCTGCAACCCTAAAGCAGGGAGAACTGATCCGGTAACTCCCTTGCACTGAGCTTCAGAGCTTCAGCGTGGTGACAGCGTCAGAGCAACCTGCTGCTCCTCCCTGAACTGGCTGTGTGCCTGCTTCTGCCCCACCGTCCACTTGACGTTCCCTTTCCTCACATCAGCCCCTCCGGCCCTCTCATACAAAGCTCATTCACCCCACCCTGTGGAATTTGAAAATGTATGACCCTCATGAGCTTGGTGGCACAACACCTGTAATCCTAGCACTTGGGACACTGAGGCAGGAAGATCACATGTCCAAGGCCAGCCTGGGCTACCTAGCAAGACCCTGTCTCAAAAACAAACTAGCGAAGCTGGAGAGATGGCTCAGCAGGTGCTGAGCACTTGCTGCTCTCCCAAAGGACCTGACACCCATGTGGCACCACACAACCTGCTGTCACTCCCAGAGGGTCCAATGGCACTCTCTTCTGGCCTCTGTGGACACCAGGACATACAGACACGCAGGCGCTCACACACACACAAGAAAATACTTAGGACAGTAGAAGCTCTCTGGAAGGATGTCAGCACTCCTGGCACTATCAGAGAAGGCTCAGAAGAGGGGGATGAAGTCTAATTCAGAGAGGAAAAGGGTCTCATGGCCTGCAGTGTCTCAGTACTGAGGACGACAGTTGCTACTCACATTCTTTCCAGGGAACAGGTGAAATGCTTAAGTGGTAGGCACATGGGCTAAGTAACCATGAAACGTTACAGAGAAGTCAAGTAAGTAATTGGTCCACAGTCACAGCGCTAGCAAGAGGCCCAGAGTCCATGCCCTTGGCCACTGTACTTTACTGATAAAGAGGGAGTCATTCTCTCAGTCAACAAACAGTTGAACATCTGCCGTAAGTTAAGACAATAAGGGAGCTACACAAATAAATATGGTCTTTGCTCTCAAGGAGAGGATAGCCAACGGCATGTTAAGCTCCTATGTAAACAGTAAAGCTGAACAATATGGCTGCCTATGAGAGGTGCATGAATTCTTTCTAAGGGAGTTCAGAGGAGGAAAGATAACTGTCACCCACATCTGCTAATGACAATGAAGAAGACTTCACTTAAAGTGGAATGTGAGATGGACTTCAAAGAAGGGCGCTGTCAGAGAACAACTTGAAGTCATTCCAGGCTCAGGGGAAGATTGGCAAAGAGCCAAAGAGATTTTATTATGGGATGAAGAAGATAACAAGAGAAGAATGTAGGCGAGGCAGACACGGTGTGTCACACCTGGAATTCCAGCGCTTGGGAGGCTGAGATACGCCGCCACAGGCTTGAGGGCAGCCTGAGCCACAGGAAGATCCTGTCTCAAAAGAAAAAAAGTAAAATAACAAAAAATAGATAAAATAAACAACTAACACCCACTTCAATCTCTCCACAACTCAGGTTACTGTCATCTCTCTTGGTGACCCACCATAACTAAATAGTACCGTATTGCGGAAAACACCATACACTTTGTTATCAGGACAGAGAAAAAAAATCGATCTAGAACTGACTTGGACCCCCAGGCTAGCTTTTATACTACCAGAAGCTATTACGCTGGCTACTGGTAGGAAAAAAAGTAGATATCTATGGCTTTACTTGGCACTGATCCCTGTGTGCTCCACTATAGGACAACCAACAGTGGCTTAATAGTCATGGGGGTGACCAACTGCTTTCGGAATGGATGCGAGGCCTGCTTCACAGGAGGGACATCATGTCTAAGACGGTCAACCTGGTCAAAAGCCCATGGCCGGGAAATCATAGGCCCCAGCAGGGAGGCTACGATTACGTTGCTAAATTATATTGTCAAACAACGTTTCAAGTATTTGTGTTTATATGCATAGATTTGTGCGGCTCTCAACCTTGGTCAGAAAAGCTTCTTTTTGTAGTGGGCAGTGGTTAATGCAGACTCGTAACTGGTCAAAGTGCTGAGAAGTGACTGTGACAGCTTTAAATGAGACGTCTACAGTGCCCCCTCACCAAGGCTCCGGGAATATTGGAATAGGAGAAGGAAAGAATGTAAGAGCTGAAAGATGGGGAAGAGAGCCTGTGAAATGACGTGTTCTGGACATGACATGGTTGTGCACTCAGAAACTAACATTAACTGTAGTTCCTTGCACAGGACCTAGGCAAGATTGAGCCAATTAAAATTCTAGCAGGTATGGTGGGGGGAAAGGTTGTTGTGAGGCCCACTCCTGGGGAGCTATTTGAAGTTTATGGCTGCTGGGGGAGAGAGAGTCATGTCTTTTTCTTTGGGGATGTGGCTGTTCTAGCAGATAGCCCCACAACCATTCATATACAGGCAGCACTAATGGGATTCAGTGGGTAACAGAGTTAAAAAAAAAAAAAAAGAGAGAGAGAGAGACATGAATTTGGGAAGAGGAGGACGGTGGGGTGGGTCTGGGGAAAGTTGGAAGCAGGGAGTAGGGGCGGATATGATCAAAATACATTGTATATATGTATGAAATCGTCATCACACACACAAATATAACTAAACAGAAACCACCTCAGGTGGAATTGAGTAACCCAGTCTTCCAGTGCTCAGTCTCCAGCTCCATCCACTAGGGGACAACTGTCCTGTCAGCAGGAACATCTGCCTGTTTATGGCTAGATGGCTCCTAGGAGCATCCCCCGAGGCTCCTGAGCCCAGAGACCTTGGGCTTGCCGGATCTCAGACTCATTCCCAGGATACTTCCTCCAGCTGGAGGTAGATAGGCATCCATCTCCGGCCAGCTGCCAGGAAGTCAAGAATGGCTTTCGGCAAGTCACAGGCACAGTGTCCCTTAAGCCGCTCTTCTGGCACTTACCACACCCACCTTAATATGGTTGTTTCATAGCCACCAGATGGCTTCTCTCCTGACAGATGACTCGTTCTGTAACCTCAACAGAGTCAAGGAGCTCACAAGCACAAAATGTATCTCTGTGACTGTATGAGGAGAGCAGTAAAACACACGAGTCCAGGGAAGCTTGAAGAAAAGTGTACTTAACCACCCCAGGGGTCAAGGTTCCCCGTGACCACAGCAGCTAAGCTGAGACTTGCAGCTGAGGTGGACAATCCAGCCAAGAAGGCTGTGGGGTGTCAAGAACTTCCAGGAAAAAGAAAACCATGGGTCTGGAGAGATGGTTCAGCGGTTAAGAGCACTGGCTGCTCTTCCAGGGGACCCGAGATCAATTCCTAGCACCCACACGATGGCTCACAACTGTCTGTAACTCCAATCCCAGAGCTCTAACACCCTCTTCTGGTGCCTCCTCAGGCACCAGACATACACACACACTTAGTGCACAGATATACATGCAGACCAAACACCCCATACATGAAATAAATAATAATTAAAAAAAAATTTTTCTCGGCAACTCTAAAACTTCAATGATGGTTCAAGATTTTCTTTCTTCTGGTTTCTAACAAGCCTGGTTGTCCACTACTTAATCTTCCAGTCAGTCCAACAGGAGGCAGTGCTCCTTTAGCTAAATTCAACTTTGTGTAACTTAATATTTCCTAAGCAGGTTCATTAGTAAATCCTTTATACCATCCATGTGACTACTTCAAGTGTCTCCCCATCTCTCTCTCTCTCTCTCTCTCTCTCTCTCTCTCTCTCACACACACACACACACACACACACACACACACACACACATACACACACAGACATAAAGACATACACAGAGGCCGGGCGGTGGTGGTGCACGCCTTTAATCCCAGCACTCGGGAGGCAGAGGCAGGTGGATCTCTGTGAGTTCGAGGCCAGCCTGGGCTACCAAGTGAGTTCCAGGAAAGACGCAAAGCTACACAGAGAAACCTTGTCTCGAAAAACCAAAAAAAAAATAAAATAAAATAAAATAAAATAAATAAAAAAAATACACAGAGACTCTCTCTCTTTCACACACACACACACACACATACACACAAAGACATACACAGAGACTCTCTCTCTCTCTCTCTCTCTCACACACACACACACACACACGCACACATACACACAAAGACATACACAGAGACTCTCTCATACACACACACACACACACACACACACACACACACACACACACAGATTTTGTTTCATTGTGGTCTGAACTCTAAACTTAAGCATCCATCTCCTACATCAGCCTTCCAAGGAGCAATGTTACAAGGTCAGTAATGGGCAAAAATGAATATTATCTATGAGTTTATTTTCTAGAAAGTTTACCCCTTGAGGGTATCTTTTTGATGAGGTGGGTAATAAATCTTTAAGATGTAAGCTGTAAGGTGTTCACTCTCCCCCAGGTGGCTTGCAGAAAACAGACCTAGAAGTAGAATTAAGAACCGAGGCCCTTTCCAACCTCGGGGAGAGAACTTGGAACCCAGGAGGAACCAGGTGGAAGTGGGGAAACAAAAGATAAGGATTCCTGCTGCTGTGTCTGCTAGCTTCCGCTCACACCTGAGGCAGGTGCTCAGAGCATGACAGATGGACGGCCAGAGCAGGAGGTAAGAGCCGAAGACCACAAAATCCACCTGGGTTGACTTCTACGCAGACATGGGACACGTCCCTGAAATCAGGTCCCAACAGTTCATACACAAAGGACCTCACCGGCTCACCCCGAGGCCAGCTCTCCCTACCCATCCTCACCACGACAATGTTAATGGCTGCTGAAACCCAGAAGGCCAGCAACCATCTGGGCCAGGGGTTCTCAACCTTCCTAATGCTGTGACCCTTTAATACAGCTCTTCATGTTGTGGTGACCCCCAACCATAAAATAATTTTGTTGTGGGCTGGTCAGTGGTGGCATATGCCTTTAATCCCAGCACTAGGGAGGCAGAGGCAGGTGGATCTCTATGAGTTCAAGGCCAGCCTGGTCTACAGAGCAATTCCCAGGACAACCACGGCTACACAGAAAAACCCTGTCTCAAAAATTAAATAAATAAGAGCCGGGCAGTGGTGGCGCACGCCTTTAATCCCAGCACTCGGGAGGCAGAGGCAGGTGGATCTCTGTGAGTTCGAGGCCAGCCTGAGGTACCAAGTGAGCTACCAAGGAAAGGCGCAAAGCTACACAGAGAAACCCTGTCTCAAAAAATAAAAAAAAAAATTAATTAATTAATAATAAATCAATAATAAAAGTTATTTCATTGGTACTTCACAACTGTCATTTTGTTACTGTTATGAATCATAATGTAAATATCTGATATGCAGGATATCTGATATGTGACCCTGTGGGGGTCGTGACCCACAGGTTGAGGAGGCAAACTATGGAGTAGGGAAACTTGGAAAAAATCCTTTCCATTGACTGCCTCTCCCCCAACACGATGAGGGAGCAAGTGAGCTGCTGACTTCTCGGCTGCCAATGAGGACAGTGTTGGGGTCCTACTCTCTCTCACACCGTCTCTAGGAAGTGCTATGTTCTTGGGGGCACATGATCCTATGGAATTAGGATGGGCTGAGGTGCAAGCAATAACTTTAGATCTATTTAGCCCTGTGGTGGAGCCCAGGGGACCTGCCCACCAAGACCTACAGGACCACGAAGGAAGGGTTCTGCTCCTCCACAAGTCAGATCCTTGTTTACTCTCCATGCCCCTTCCCCACCACCCCTGCGGAAATTCAAGGCTTTAGGCTCTTGCCACCAAAAGCTACAGTGACCTATCTTCTCCTTCTCAGCCTTCAGAGCTCACACCTATGAACAGCATGGCAGACTCCAGAAATAACTTCAATAAGGTCTTCCATGTCCCTCAAGTACCCATCCTTCCGTAGCCCCCACATACAACGGGCTCTTATAGTCCAACAAATGGCTTCCATGCCAGCCCTCCTCTAACAATAGGCCTTCACAGCCTGCTCCTCAGCTACCTTCTGTGGGGACGGCCTCTCTCACTGCAAGTGTGGTTCTCCTAGCACCCTGTCTCTCTTCAGCCACACAGCTCCGACTCCAACAGCACAGTGGTCTCTTGTCTCACACTCACTCAGGAGAAGCACCTGTACTTTATCATTTTCCTTTCCCTCCTCTGCAAAGGCCAACACACAAGCAACTGTGCCTCTAAACTGCTGATAACTAACCGGTCTCAAATAGGCAGGGTGACAGCTTCTGGCCAAAGGGGAGGCCCATCTTAAGTTGAGGACACAGGCTCTGGAGTTAGGTCATTGCCAAAGCTCAGATTCAGGCTCTGCTTATGTCCTGTGGCAACTTAGGCAAGAAGCTCAATCCTCATATGTATAAATAGAGGAATTAGTAGTAACGGCCCCTCCACTGGACTGTTAGGATTAAGTTTGTCCATCGTTTTTAGATATGTAGAACAGTACATGGCATACTATGAAGAGAAAACTATGTCAGAGAAATAATATCTTAAAAATTCCTCTCAGAGTTATAGAAACACCACGAGGTAACATTTCTGCAGGAGCCTAAATTTGACCGTGTTGGGTGTGGGTTAACTTTTCCCTTTAGCAGTGAGACCAAAACCTAGTTGCATATCAGAACCACCTAGGACATTCATGGCTTAAAAAAAAGGAGATGGGGCAGGACTGGAGAGATGGCTCAGAGGTTAAGAGCACTGGCTGCTCTTGCAGAGGACCCGGGTTTGGTTCCCAGCACCCACATGGTGCACACAATTTGTATAACTCTGGTTTCAGGGGGTCTGATGCCCTTTTCTGATCTCTGTGGTATCAGACATTCACATGGTGTATACACATACATGCATGCACAATATTCATATACATAAAACAAACAAAATAAATAACTCTTTAAACAGCTGAGCATCTCAAAAGCTTGACATGAGGTGCACTTCTGTAATACTAGCACCTGGGAAGTAGAGGCAGGAGGATCACAGGCCATTCTCAGCTATATAGTGAGTTCAAGATTAACTTCAAGTATATGAGACCCTATCTCAAAAAAAAAAAAAAAAAAAGATGAAAGTATACACTTTTTGGTTTTGTGGTGGGTTTTTATTGTTGATTTTTGTTTGCTTGGGTTTATTTTGTTTTGTTTTGTTTGTTTTGAGACAGTCTCACTGTGTAGCACTAGCTGACCTTAACTCACTATGTAGACCAAGCTAGCCTGGAACTCACAGAGATCCATCTGCCTCTGGCTCCTGAGTGCTGGGATTAAAAAAGATGTGTCACCATATCTGGCCAAAAAGTACACATTATACATACATACATATATATATATATATATATATATATATATATATATATATATATGTATTGAGACAGGGTCTCTCTATTATGTAGCCTTGACTGTTCTGGAACTCACTTTGTAGACCAGGCTGGCCTTGAACTCGCAGAGATCCACCTGCCTCTGCTTCCCAAGTGATGGGATTAAAGGCATGCAAAAGCACACATCTTAAGAAGATTTATTCATTTATTACTTATGTGCATGAGTATTTGCTTGCATGTCTGAATGCACACTATGCATGTGACTGGAACTTTTGGAGGCCAGAAGAGGACATGGGATCTCCTACACCGGAGTTACAGATGGTTGTTAGCAGCCATGTGAGTGCTAGGTTAACCCGAACCTGAGTCCTCTTGTAAGAACAGCAAATGTTCTTAACCACTGAGCCAGCTCTCTGGTCCCCATGAGAACAAAGTTAATGACTCATCAATGTGTACTGAATCTTCACAAAGAAACCATAATTACAACATTTAGGAGATGAAGGCAGAAGAATCAGGAGTTCAAGACCAAATTACATGAGACCCTGTCTCAAAAAAAACCTAGCTAACTAAATAAATATTTATTGAAGGGACATTTTAAGATTCATTTTCAGGAGAGAGCAATAAGCTACCGGGCAGGAAGGCCGGATTACTTCAGTTTCTCCTACTTATTCTCCTATCTTCTTATTAAAAAAAAAAAAATGTGCAGTGTGTGTGTGTGTGTGTGTGTGTGTGTGTGTGTATGTGTGTGTGTGTGTATGTGTGCACATGGTCACAGATGCCTGTGGAAGCCAGAAGAGGGCGCCAGATCCCGTTGGAGGGGCTTGGCGTTCCCCGTGAAGGAGCTGGAAACTGAACTCTTTGAACTGAACTTTAAACTGAACTCGATGTTTAAGGATAGCAAGTGTTCTTAAACCACCCTGAGCCATCCCTCTAGTCCCCTCCTACTTCATTTGTTAAATTCCAAACAAAGCAAAGCCCAGTCCAAACCTCTTCTAGTAGGGAGGCCCCATTTCCCCTAAGTTTGGCTGATCTGGTAAACGCCACATAGCAGACGTTGCTCAGGGAAACGTCCTTTCTCTTCCACTTCTTGGGTGCTCCTGAGCACTCATTAAGGAGACGAAATTGTGACTCCTAAGGGAGTCAGGTTTTCCCTTCAGAATAACAAAGATGAAGACGAGTCCAGGGGGAAGAACTCCTTTTCCCTCTTGTTTGGTCTTCCAATCTCACCCCCAGAACCAGTTACAGCCCAGCAAGAAGCAGAAGTGCCAGCCTGACTTTCTGCGCATGCACTTTTCGTCCTCGGACCGGCACAGGGGTGGGGGTGGGGGGTTGTCACTGTCGCGCATGGCCACGGGGGACGCTCGCGGCCACGCTCTCTCAAGGCTCTGTGAACGCGCAAGCACAGGCGTCTTTCCAGGGAACCTGCGCCTTTTCTCCCCCTAGCGGAAACCGGGGGACAGGCGAGCCTGGGGGAGGGGCAATGGGTTAGCCTGTGTGAGAAGGGTTGGGAGCTTCGGCATCTGTTAGGACTCACCTTGTTTTTCACCACCTCCCTTATTTCCCCGGGCTTTATTTCCCCACAGCTCCATTGAGTTATTACAGCTTTGGGACTGAGAAGGAGAAAACTGAGGCTCACAGATGCACCCAGAGCACACAGGTAATTAGTGCGGCGGGAGCCCAGGCCTGTGAGCTCCTTACAGCATGCACATTTCTCATTTATAGGGACAGGGCCGAGACTCCAGGGAAGGAGAGCCGCTTCTCTTCAGCTTTGCAAGAACCCAGAGTATTTCTCATGGTCATATTTTTTTTCCTTTTTTTTTTTTTTTAAGATTTATTTATTTATTATGTATACAGAAGAGGGTGCCAGATCTCATTACAGATGGTTGTGAGCCACCATGTGGTTGCTGGGAATTGAACTCAGGACCTCTGGAAGAGCAGTCGGTGCTCTTAACCTCTGAGCCATCTCTCCAGCCCATGGTCATTTTTAAAAACAGAAAAAATTCAGTTTTTTTGGGGTTTTAGAGGAGGTTCACTGTAGCGACCACCAGGGTCACGCCGGGAAAACAGCTTGCTGCTGTGAGAATTTCTCAGTCCAGGCCCCATGTGTGAGGGCAGCAGGCCAGAAACCAGCCTATGAGCTACCACTGCTCACAGGAAGACGTTCCCCATGTCTGAAAACATTGCTTCTCCAGGAGGAAAAGGACAGAAGGGAACTAGAGTCGAGGTGGAAGTCGCCAGGAGGCTATCGTGAACACTGCAGGTGAATGTCAGCTCCCACGTGCGTGCGTGCGTGCGTGCGTGGAACTGCTTAGGGCTGAGAAAAGCAGTTTCTGAAACTCGCATCTGGTGACCAGACACTTCCCAAGACACTCCATCAGATGATGACACAGCCTTTTCTTGACTGTCAAGAATGACGAAGTGGGTCATGGGCTGGTGGCGCACGCCTTTAACCCCAGTGTGAGGAGGTAGGCAGATCTTTGTGAGTTCAAGGCACAGCCAGTCAACAAAGCAAGGTCCTAGTCAGCCGGGGCTCCATAATGGGACTATGTCCCAATAACAAACAAAAAAAAAAAGGGGTAACAGGAGGGACAGACAACAAGAGAATGTGCATACTAAGGCAGAGAACTGGGGTTTTGACCCGGAGAAGTGAACACCAAGCTCCCTTTAATCAAGTAGCCAGAGTTGTCTTGTTTTCTGTTTTTTTTTTCAGAACAGGGGCTTCCCTGTGTAGCCCTGGCTGTCCTGGAACTGGCACTGTAGACCAGGCTGGCCTCAAACTCAGAGATCCACCTGCCTCTGCCTCCCGAGTGCTGGAATTAAAGGTGTGCGCCACTGGGCTCTTTGTTTTGTTTTGTTTTTTTTTTTTGTTTGTTTTTTGGTTTTTCGAGACAGGGTTTCTCTGTGTAGCTTTGCGCCTTTCCTGGGACTCACTTGGTAGCCCAGGCTGGCCTCGAACTCACAGAGATCCGCCTGGCTCTGCCTCCCGAGTGCTGGGATTAAAGGTGTGACACTACCACTGGGCTCTTTGGTTTGTTTTGAAACAGTCTCACTGTGCAGCCTGGGCTGACCCAGCATGGCCTCCGTCTCCAACAGTTGTCCTGGCTCAGCCTCCTGATCGTATACACGTGTGCAGCCACTGTGTCAAGCCAGAGGTATTAACGAGGCAGCAGAATGTCTAGGGTTCCAAATCCGGGCTAGTGAGTCATACTAGTTTAAGTGGGAAACTTAAAACCAGTCTGCCTTCGGTAGGGCTCCCTATAATTGTGTGGGCCTGTGAAGAAGACTCCATAGACTCGGGTTTCTACAGACTCTGTGTGAAGAAATAAGGTGATGCTGCTGATGTGACTGGTCAGGAGGGGTGGAACTCTAGGGATGGTAAGAAGATGCCCACGGTCCTGAAGCAAAACAGTATCGGGTAGCTGGTGACATTAACTCTTTAAAAGGGGCCAACGAAATGGCTCAGCAGGTAAAGGTGCCTGACTCCCAAGCCTGATGGCATGAGTCCCAGCCCAGACCCCGAATGTTGGAAGGAGAGAGAAGCAGCCTAACTTCTACCTGCATGCACACATGCACACAAAACAGTTTTAATGTAACAAAAATAAATAAAAGCAGTCTGGCCATGGTGGTTCAGACCTTTAATCCCAGAACTTGGGAGACAAGATGCAGGTGGACTTTTATGAATTCAAGGCCAGCCTGGTATACATAAAGAGTTCCAGACCAGTACCAGGGATACATAGTGAGTGAGTCCCTGTCCCAGTACAAAAAACAAAATAAAGGGCAAGGCATCCCGGACTAAAGACACATGCCTATAATCTCAGAATTCAGAAGATAGGAAATTTTGAGACTAGCTTGGTCTATATAGCAAATTCCAGGTCACTTTAGGGTTATACAGAGAGGTTCTGTCTCAAAACAAACAAACAAACAAATGAATGCTAGACATGGTAGTGTACCCCTGTAATCCCCAAATTTGCGAGAATGGGATAGGAAGACCACAAGTTTTGAAGCCAATCTGGACAACATAGATGTCTCCTACCTCACAAAACAAAAACAAACAAAACCACTTTTTTTTTTTTTTAAGGAAAATAACAATTTCAAACCAAACCTAGACGTTATCAGTGTAGAAAAGAATGGAAAATTGGGGGTGGGTGGAGGCCAAAGATTTCTAAGTGTATTCACCACACCAAAAGCTCAGTGACAGAAGAATCTAAATGTGCAACTAGCCAAAAGAGCCCTCTGAGGAGGGAAAGGAAGAAAAGCTAACTGGATTGTCATGGAAACCAAGGGTGACATTGTAGCAGTGCCAGGCTTGAGAGCCAGAAAGCTGCAGACTGCTCCAGTGGCGGGCGACATCCCATGATTCCAGAGCCGTGAAACAGCGGTTCTCACTTCTTCATAGCACAAAGTGGGAGAGACCAGAAGCTAGAGGCAGGCTTGTGACATACTTGGGAAGAGACAGTGGAGGACAGGGCAGTGAGGGTCCTGGAAGGAATAATGTCCATTTCCTGGAGGGCTGGATGGAGTCCAGGCTTCAGTCAGGCTGGCCTAGGTTAGACCCCCTAACTTCACCACTGAAGAACTATGCACTTGGATAGCTCATTCCAATCAAACCCGTCTTCCCATTTGAAAATGGGAACAGGGTCAAGGACTAAGAACTAAGCAGAATGCATACCGCAGGTCAGCGTATGTACACAAGACTCATGGGCACTTATCTGAACAAAATCTTGTCCGTCCACATTATTGAAGACAGATGTGGAAAACTCAAGTCAATTAAAAAGAAAAAGGCAATACCTATTCACTTCGTGCAGTTTTAGAAAAAAACCAACCAGTTGTAGCTGGAACTGGCATTTTTTCTCATCTTGACTAATGCCTACATTGCACCACACAGCTCGCTCTGACTGCCCGGGCCTTTGTAGTCTATCATTTTCTTGCTCACACTTACCCTCCCCGACCACATCATAAACCACTCAAGTAAACACTGCCACCAAACTATCCATTACACTCCAGGTCCTAAATCACAGTCAACAAATTTCTGGAAACCGAGCAGTCAAAGGTGTCAAAATCAAGGTAGCCTTGCAGCAGGATACAGAAACCAACTGCAAACCTTATCCCCCCCCTGCTCGGAGACCCGGGTCTGTCTGGAGGATCTCCAATCCAGCTGCTTGCACAGGTCTGACCTCAGGAAGCTGCAGAGCATCAGCTCAAATTCAAGTAACAAGATAAAAACAGAGGCTTGGCCAGGCGGTGGTGGCGCATGCCTTTAATCCTAGCACTCGGGAGGCAGAGCCAGGTGGATCTCTGAGTTCAAGGCCAGTCTGGTCTACAGAGCACGATCCAGGACAGGCACCAAAACTACACAGAGAAACCCTGTCTCGAAAAAAACCAAAACCCAAAAAAGACCCACAGAGACTCAGCAAGCTCAGGGCTGTGCTTGATACAATGTAACCTGAAAAACTTACATGGCATGGCTGTTTGCTGCTCAAACCAGAGCGTCTAAAACAGGCAGTTTATTTCCTAAATTATTATTATTGTAAGTCAGGGCTAGCCCAGTGGTTGGGGTGCACACTATTTTTAAAGAGGACACAAGTTCAATGCCCAGCACAGCATCAAGTAGCTCACAACTGCATGCAAGTCCAGTCCCACTGATCCGACACACTGTCCTGTCCTCCACAGGCATTGACTGCACTCGGCACACAAACCCACACTCACACACATAATTTAAATTATGGTAAAAGTTTTAACAGCTCTGGGGTGGGTTTTCTTTCTAGGGGGGTGATAATTTAAAACAGGGTCATGTAGTTTAGGCTGGCCTTAAGCCTGGGGCAATTCTCTTTCCCAGCACCCCAGTACTGAAATTATAGAAGGGCAACACAACACCCACCTAGCTAAAACGTGATTTTTGTTGTTGTTGTTGTTGTTGTTATTTTGAGACAGGGTTTCACTGTGTAGTCCTGGCTGTCCTGGAGCTAACTTTGTAGACCAGGCTGGCCTCAAACTCAGAGAGATCTGCCTGCTTCTGCAGGAGTTAAAAGTGTGTATGTACCACAAACAATGCCTGGCTTCAAAAGCGAGTCTCAAAACGCTACCGAGGAGCCTGAAGTGTGTGGCCTGCTGAAGGGCAGGAACACAGCAAAATGAAAACACACAGAAGGTGCAGGAAGACTCATCAACATTCGCCACCCAGAGAAAAGGGATAAACTTGGGAGACCTTTCAAACAGGTGAGGCGAGTCCATGAGGCAAACCCCAAATCCTCCACCTAGGCCCGGACAGGCTGAAAGACCCCCATCTGCTCTCACATCCCTCCCTCCTTTGTGAAGGACACTGAAAGTACCCGTCCTGGGCAGAGGCCTAGGGTAGACAAAAACCAAAGAACAGACCATGCGCCCCGAAGAGAGGGAACAGGAGGGTTTAAATTCAAGAAAACAGCATGGCAACCTTTTGCCTGCTCAGGGTGGTGACCACATGGACACGGACACACACACAGGCAGAAATGACGTGAGACGACACAGTAAAATGATGCATTTTACTCATACAACCTGTACCTCTACTAAAACCCAACCAGCCACAAGCTCCCCGTTTGCTATCCTTTATTAAGAGGTCCCGCATTCTCGTGGGACTCCAGCCAAACCAGACAGGTCCCCTAAATATAGCAGGAGGCCTGGAAGGGGAAGGGAATGACTTAGGATTCCATCACACCTCCCTGGAAACAGAAACCCACCACAGACAGACAGATGGACAGACGGACAGACAAGAGCCGGGGAGGAGAACCCACCTCACTCTTGGTTCTCTCCCCTTTGCACCCACTCAGAAAGAAAGTCAAACACTGGCTATGCAGACCCCCAGCCCACCCACCCGCCCGCCCATAGCAGCGTTTGTGGGGACCCCCCCCCCTGCAACGGGTGGCCCCAAGGCGGCTTCCTATGGCTCTTCCTTCACTTTGGTTTGCTCCTGGCCAACTCCACACCCTCTTCCTTCCCTCAGCCTCCAGCTCAGTCACTCGGCGTCTTCTATCACCTACTCGGACCTTCTCTCTCTTGCTCTCTGCTTTCTGGCCTCCTTGCCCCAGGGCTCCTTGGGGAAGCAGCATCTCGGGCACCTTCCTCCTACCCAGGGCCCCACTAGGTCCTGTCTGCCCAGCACATGGGGCTCACACAGCTGCTCCACTCTCTTTGAGGTCAGGGGCTGAGCGCTGCCGTCTCATTCGTGGAGGGGTGGTGTACGGTGGGTAGCGGGGCCCCGGCCGCTGGGCTGGGTAAGGTTGGGGCTGCTGGGGATAATAGTTGTGCTTTTTGGGCTGGAAGTGCTGGGATTCCGGCTGTGTAGAACCCCCTCCCCTAGATCGGCTCCCTCCATCTAAAGAATTCCTGCGAGGGCGGTGGGGCCTCCGGGGACTTGGAGGCCTGCGGGCAGGGGGGGCTGGGGGCGCAGTGACCTCTTCAGGGGGCTGGGGAGCTGGGACCTCTCCACTCCCCACTCCCGGCCAGGACTCCCTGTGTTGAGGGTTGCTCTTGAAGGGGAAGCGCAGCTTGCAGTCGTGGGGGGGCACAAAGCGGGCCGGAGGTCTGCGCAGCCCTCCACCCCGGCCCCCGGAGCCCTGCAGTCCCTGCAGCCGAAGCTGCTCCTGCTTGAGCCAGCGAAGGCGGCCACGGCGGAAGGCAGGATCCTCCTCCATCAGCCTGGACACCCGTTCCCAGCTGGACAGGGGTGGTGAAGTGGGCCGGACAGCTGGTGAGTGGTCATTGGGCACTGCCTCCTCTACAGCCTCTGACCCTTCTGCGGGGGCCCAGGAGACCATACTAGAGTCTTCATTATCCTCCTCAAGATCCTGCAAGAGGGAATAAGAGAAGAGACATGTGAAAAGAGCTGAGTCCCGAGGGCATGTGGACTCAAGAGGTACAGTAGAAGAACCTAGAGTGACTGGATGGGGTCTAGAGTCCAACGAAGCTAGGGCAAGGGCTGGGGCACGGGCCTACCCACTACATGGTAGGAGCCCAGTCCTGTCTGCCACCCCTTAGCTGTGTGGTCTCTCTTTGCTAGTAACCCCTCTCTTCTTCAGCAGCCCCATCTGTATTAAAAGTGCCAGTAATAATAGCACCTGCTACCAAGTGCTGTAAGGAGACGAGCTCCACCTCAGATGCAGAACAGAATAGGAAGAACAGGAAGCCAGCTAACGGCGGCCACCACGAATTCACTGAGCAGTTAGTACTTCAGTCAAGGCCCGTAGGGAGTGAGAAGCAAGCAGCAGGACTGCTGAGGGAAAACCGGCGAGGCCAATGGACCAGCAGGTGCAAAGGCCTTGAGATATGAGCATGCCCAAACAGCTGGAGCAGCTGGAGTGGAGTAGGTGAGGGACAGGACAAGAAGCCACACTGGAGAGGAAGTCTTTGGTAACAAATCATAACTACAACAGTTAGAAGGTGGCTGGAACAGAGCAGAAAATGCTTGTAGCAGAACCTCAGTGGCTAGCACATTACCAGGCATACAGCAGACACTCAAATGTGTCAACGTTGAATGAACACAGGCAAAGGAAGGAGAGAGAACAGTATCACCCTTCAGTCTCTACCAGAGTGATCAGAGGGGAGGCCAGTTATATGTGCACATAAGAACAGGCTTCAAGTACCCACTGTGTGCTCTCCATTAGTGGTTCTCAAACGCCACTGTCATTCAGAAACACCTTGGGAGCTCATTAGCTACAGATCACCAAAGATACAGATTTGGTATGCCGGGTTGGTGGATGTCACAATCGGTACTTCTGTTTGTTTTTTGAATCGTAGCTCAGACTGGTCTTGAACTAACGATCCTCCTGTGTCTGCCTCCCGAGCGCTGGAATTATAGGCACGTGCCAAGCATACCTAGTCCAGAATCCGTACTGTGTGTACATTTGTGCAGGTCTATGAGTATGTGTGCATGTGTGTGGGTACAAGTGTGTGTAGGCCAGAAGAGAACCTGGGTGTCCTCCTCAGGTGTGTCTACCTTGTTTTTAGAGACAGGGTCCCTTACTGCCCTAGAACTCACGGAGTAGACTAGGGAGGTGGCCAAGAAGCAGCAGGGATCCGTCTACCTCCACTCCTTGCTTACAGCACCAGGACTGTAAGTGTGCAGCACTGTACCCAACTTCTTTATGTGGGGTCTGAGGACCAAACTCAGATCCTCATGTTTGGGGGGCAAGCCATTGCCAACCGAGGCCTGTAGAATCTAATTCATCTATTTATTTGCCTGTGAATATGTTTATGCACCGTGTGTATGGCGCCTGCAGACCAGAAGAGGGCACTGGATTTCCAAACAACTATGAGCTGCAACGTGGGTGCTGGGAACTGAACTCTGGTCCTCTAAAGGAGCAGCTTAATGGCTGAGTCGTCTCTCCTGCCCATGTAGAACCTACTTTTAGTATCATTCTGGAGCTTGTGAAGCATGTGATTCATAAACCCTATCAAAAAACAGAACCTATTCAACTTCGGTAAGCCTTTTCGAAAGACAGAAGGAAGCTGGGAGGTGAGAAGCAAGCGGCAGGATCCTAAAAGGCAACCCAGAGCTGCAGGAAGGGAAGGAGGAAGGGACGGCAGGCTTTCCTACCTGTGTCAGGGGGATGACCCTCTCCATGCGGAGCATCCGGTCCCGTAGGGCCTGCAGCTCGCGGTCCTTGGTGCTGTTCTGCAGCTTTACTTCCTGAAGAATTCCTGTCAGCTTGTCGATGTGAGCCCGGAGGTCTTCCACCTCTGCCCCACGGGCCCCTTCCTCACCGCCACCTCCACCACCTCCACCTCCTTCCTCTTCACCCACAGTGTCCCACACGTCCCTGGCCACGGCTCTCCAGGCATCACCGGGGCCCTCGGGCTTGCCATAGGTGCGACACAGCTCCCTCATCTTGAGGGCAGCCAGGGCCTCGATCTCTGCTCGTCCGTGACGGAAGTCGGCCAGGGCCACCTCGTAGCATATCTCCTTGACGGCCTGCATCTTCAGGTCGGCCATGGTGGCCCATCGGGGGTCTTTGCCCTGCAGCCGCCTCCGCTGAGGGATCTGATAGACTCTGCGAGGGGCCCTGCGCTTGCCACTGCTGGGCAGGCCACAGCGCTTGACAATGGTCTGGACTGTGGTAGGGGGCAGCTGCTCTCGCAAGGAGGAGATCAGCCGCCAGCTCTCCTCACAAGAGCGCTTGTCAGAGTCTTCCCCACTGTCAGAGTCCGCATACTGGGGCCAGAGAGAAGAGAGGAAGAGGGCTAAGGACACCCCAGAGAGCACCCTTGTACCAAAGACACCCCATCAGTGTATCTGGCCTCAAGACCCTTTCTACCTCTTAGGAACTGTGCTCTTTGCAGGGACTGGTCTGGACAGCAAAGCTATGTCTGATGGATTAACCACTCACAGCAGCAGCTGGCAAGACTAAGAAGCAGGGGCAGTTAATGGAGTCGGGGGTTTTGTGCATATATGGTCATGTGCCACTTAAATACAGAGATGTGTTCTGAGAAACGCGTCCGAAAGTGATCTTATCACGTGAGCGCCATAGACCACACTGACACAAATCAAGGTAGCTACACATTACTTGCTGATACGATCTCACGGGACCACCCCGGTATACACGGTCTGTCACTGACAGTCACTGATACGATCTCAGGGGACCACCCCTGTATACACGGTCTGTCGCTGACAGTACTGTCATTAGACAGCAAATGACTATGTATTACTCTCACAATGAGGTTAAACACTTAAAAGTCCATTTAAGGAACCATCCTACATGAATAATGGTACTTGGAAGTGATCTGAAGGAGCCCAGGGTCACTGGAGTCTAGGGAGCCTCGTCAACAGGAGTGTTAGTTCCCTGTACATGGCAATGTTTTCTTCTAGTTTCACACACTGCTGTGCCCCCAGCACCCCTCTCCAGCTCTGCCCACCCTGCTGTGCCCCCAATAGCCCCTCTCCAGCTCTGCCCACCCGGCTGCCCCCACCAGCCCCTCTCCAGCTCTGCCCACCCAGCTGTGCCCACACTAGTCCCTCTCCAGCTCTGCCCACCCGGCTGTGCCCACAGCAGCCCCTTTCCAGCTCTGCCCACCCGGCTGTGCCCACAGCAGCCCCTCACCAGCCGCTGCTGCTCCAGCAGAAGGTCAGCCTCTTCCTTCTCTTTCCGGTATTGATTCTCCAGGTCCTGCAGCCTGGGGTCAGACAGAGGGAAGGAGAAGCTGTGAGGGTCTCTGGAACTACTCGGTGGGGTCCCCTGGCTTAGAGAGACCCGTGGAGGACCCCCTCGCACCTCTTCTCCATCTCCAGCTTGATATCTATGCCTTGCTGCTCCAGCAGCTCCTTCTGAGCAAAGTTCCAGTCCACGGGCTCGGAGGGAGGTCCTGGGGGTGGGGGGACCCCTCGTTCTCGTTCAAGCCGTGCTTGCTCCGGGTGATTGAAGCGGAAAACGTGGTTCTTGCCCATTACAATCCTGTTTCCTGGAAATGGGAAGAGGGGAGAGTAGACTTGCTCACCCACAGCGGCAAACCATCCCCAGGTCCAAGCACAGGTCTTGCCCTTGATTCCAGGGGATCTGACAACCTTTGTCCTACACGCACCAAGGCTGGAAGCAGTTGGTGTCAACACACCTTTGCTGACCCCAGGAAGCCTCCGCTTACTAAGGTGAGCTGCTGGAGAAGGCATCCTCTTCCCAGGTCCCCAGGGGAGCAAGAGAACCAAGACTTCCCTCCTTAGTCTGTCCTGCCGGCCCCTGCCTATGTCCATGCTCTTCCCCATCTATCCCAAGGTGCCCAGAAAGCCCGCCCTAGCTAGCACTTTCTACCACACCTGTCCTCCGTACATCTCCTTTTGTGTGTGTATGGTACTGGGAACCGAACCCAGGGCCTTGCGCATGCTAGGCAAGCGCTCTACCTCTGAGCTATGTCCCCAGCCTCTGCGACACGTCTTCTACCTGACTTCAGCACCAGCGGCTCCGTCACAAGCTTCCCATTGACATAGGTCTCAGCTCCTTCACAAGGCTCCAATGTGACCATCACTGAGTGGAGGGGAGGAAGGGGATCAGACTCAAAACGCCGCGCTACGGTCCGATTCCCACCTTGTCTCACCCCCAGAGCACACATGCACCACCGGTTCCACCCCCAGTACCTGCGGCGGTGCCACAGCCCCTCTGGTGGCAGGCAGCACAGGGAAAGAAGAGCAGAAGGAGGGTTAGAGATCCTACTACGACTCCCAGAAGCCTCTGCAGTGGCGCCTACTGACCCATTGCCATGCTCCCTAACCACAGCTTAGAAATTATTCTCAGAAGACTTCTTTAACCACAGTTGTCGACTGGACAGAGTCCCCATCACTCTGCTTCCATGTGTCCATTCCTACTCATTCACGTTATCCCTAGTCAGGCCTGGATGCCTCCATTAACACTATCCCTAGTCCTGGGTGCCTCCATTAACATTATCCCTAGTCAGGCCTGGATGCCTCCATTAACATTATCCCTAGTCCTGGGTGCCTCCATTAACATTATCCCTAGTCAGGCCTGGATGCCTCCATTAACATTATCCCTAGTCCTGGATGCCTCTATTAACGTTATCCCTAGTCAGGCCTGGATGCCTCCATTAACATTATCCCTAGTCAGGCCTGGATGCCTCCATTCACGTTATCCCTAGTCAGGCCTGGATGCCTCCATTCACGTTATCCCCTAGTCAGGCCTCCATGCCTCCAGGAGGCACTCTGCCTGATGCATCTTACAAATGGCTGCCATCTGATTAACCTTCTCAAGTCACAGCTAATATAGGATAAAATAAGGTTAACCCAACTCCAGCTAGATATGGTGCCACACATCTAAATCCCCATTATTCAGGAGGCTGAGGCCGAATGACTGCTGAAAATTTGAGGTGAGCTAGCCTCAACTACACAGAGTTCAAGTGCAACCTGGGCTACAAAGTAAGACCCTGCCTCAAAAATACAAAGACACACCAGGCGGTGGCAATGCACCCCTTTAACCCAGCACTCAGGAGGCAGAGGCAGGCGGATCTCTGTGAGTTTGAGGCCAGCCTGGTCTGCAGAGTGAGTTCCAGGACAGCCAGGGATACACAGAGAAACCCTGTCTCAACAAACCAAAAAGAAAAGAAAAAATGGTACTCTATTTTCACTGGAGGACCCACAAGTTCCAAAGACCTGGTATCAGTATCTATGACTCCTGAGCCAGAGACACTCAGCAAATTACCTAACTTTGGGGATTTTCTATAGATTGGAATAATGAAGTCTTTATTCACAGAGTAGTTGAAAATATAATAATCATAATCTGTGAACATGGCTTTTTATTTATTTATTTGGGTTTTCAAGTCAGGATTTCTCTGTGTAACAGCCCTGGCTGTGCTGGAACTTGTTCTGCAGACCAGGCTGGCCTTGAACTCACAGAGATCCACCTGCCTCTAGTCTCCTGGGGGCTGGGATTAAAGCTATGTGCCACCATGTTTAGAGTTTTTACCATTTATTTACTCTGTGTGTGTATGAGAGAGAGACAGACAGACATACACACACACACACACACACACACACACACACACACACAGACTAGAGATGGAATTTAGGGCTCTACCACTGAGCTATATCCTACGCCTAACTTTTTTTATTCTGAGACACAGTCTCACTATGTACTTCTGGCTGTCCTGGATCTCCCTCTGTAGACCAGTTGGGCCTTGAACTCACAGAGATCCACCTGCCCCTGCCTCCCAAGTGCTGGGATTAAAGGCATGCGCCACCAAGCCTGGCTCTCAGCCCAAATTGTTCTTTTCATTATTTACACTAAAAGCAATGGAGAAACGTGGAAACGAGGACGAACTGTAGCACCTGACAGAGACACAGACTACTGACTGGGTCGTCTGGTGACGCAGAGGGAGGGCTGAGGCAGCACAATGCCAGCCTAAGGCATTGGACAGGCAAGGTTTCCGTGAGGGTGGAAATCCCCAGCTGATGCATGACAGGTCAATGGCCAGGAGGACACACCGAAGGGCATCACTGCATGTCTGAGACCAACAGACACGAGGTGGGCGGTAGCCTCTCTTACGTTTACTTTTATACCACCATGCCCCAAAACATATCCATCAATTTCCCAAACATTATGTTCCTACTCTATGTCAGGTAAAAAAGACAAAAACCCCAAATCCCTGCTCTCATAGACCTTAACCTGGCTGCTAAGGCAGACGGTGGATAGGACAATTTAAGGCCGGTGAGATGACGCACCAGGTACGAGTGTCTGCTGCTGTGCCTGATATTTCAAGTTCAGTTCTTCCAATGCACAAGGTAAAAGGAGAAAACGGACCCCTGAAAGCTGTCCTCTGACCACCACACACCTGTGCGCGTGTAAACGTAAACGTGTGTGCGTGTGTGTGTGCCACACACGAACTCGCACACACACACACACACACATACACACACACACACTAAATAAATAAATACAATATTTAAACAGAATAATTGCAGTCATTTTTTTTTTTTTTTTGAGTGGGGGTGGCTTGAGACAGAGTTTCTCTGTGTATCTCTGACTGTCCTGGAACGCACTCTGTAGACCAGGCTGGCCTTAAACTCACAGAGATCTGCCTGCCTCTGCCTCCACTGCCCAGCAATTCTAACGATTTCTTTTAAATGTATTTATTTTTATTTTATGTGCATTGGTGTGGTGCTATGAGTGTTGGGTCCCCTGGAACTGGAGTCACAGACAGTTGTGAGCTGCCATGTGGGTGCGGGGAATTGAATCCATGTCCTCTGGAAGAGCAGTCAGTGCTCTTAAGCACTGAGCCATCTCTCCAGCCCCCTAACAATTTTTAAAAGCAGATAGATACTCTAAAGATTTCTCCAAAGGATGGGAACAGGAGTGGTGTTACAGAAAGAACGGGACCAGGTGAGATGCTGCTGCAGACCGGTCAGAGCTACTCTTTGCTACTCTTTCTTGAGACAGGGAGGATGCCCTGGTTTTCTGCTCTCCACACCCCCCCACCTGCCACACCCGGGTGCTGGGATCACAGGCATGTGCCACCACCCTCGGCTGTGTGCAGTACTGAAGCTCGAACTCACGGCTTCACACACACTACGCAAGCAGTCTTCCACCTCAGCTACATCCCCAGCCCTCTTTTCCCGGTTCCTTAACCTGCAGGAATCCAGCAGCTAAGGGCATAGCCCCCAAAACCATCAATCTGTGCTGGGATCCCATTCTGCTGTTTTCTGGGGCAAATTTCCTAACCCGAGAGCCTCTGCGTGTCACATGTGAGCTGAGTGAGACAATTCAAAGAGAAAATAGACGTTCAGAAAATACTACTGCACGTCCCTGATGCCTGCATCTTCTGTCTGTCTCTAGTCATGTCCAAGTGTTGTAAGAACCACAGCTCAGATGTTCTAAACCTTTACAGACCACCTCTGGGACACAGAAAACCTGGCTGTTTTTTACTGTGGTTTACCTAAGTCTTACACATGCTCCGTCTGTCACTTCCTCCGACACACTCTGCACTCCTGGAATACAGGCTTGCCCCACAAGGTCTCACATACTTTAATATCTCCCTCCCCAGGCCTATGGCGTGAGATAACCACAGAACAGGAACTTGGCAATAACTCACTGATCTGAACTGATTCAACAGCTTTCAGCCCCAAACGCAGGAAGCACTTGTTCACCACTGGGGACCTGAACTAGACCAGAACAACTGCGTCAATCTGCTGACCCTGAACCAAACTGAAACCGAATGTCTTAAACCTGAGCTGTGAGCCACATGATAGGCGTTTTCTTCTTCTTCTTTTTAACACAGTCTCTACACACTGCTGAGGTTGGCACCAAACTCCTGGGCTCAAGTGACCCTCCTGCCTCTGCCTCTCACGTAGCTGTGACTTCAGGCAAGTGCCCCTCTCTCTGGCTTATCCTTAGTGCCTCCCGCACAAGCATGTGGACCTGAGTTCTGTATCCCCAGTATCTATATAAGAGCTGGCTGTGGTGATGTAACCAGAGGGCTGGGGGGAGCACAGAAGGTGGCTCTTTGGGGCCCAGTGGCCACCCAGTCTGTATCGGCGAGCTTTTAGGTTCACTGAGAGACCCCATCTCAAAAAAGGAAAGAAGGTGGAAAAATGATTAAGGAGGACAACTGAGGTCAATCTCTGGCCTCAATATGAACACACCACACACACATATGCACACTCCCACACATATACACACACACAAACACACACACATACCACACTTACACAAAAACAGTGCTGAAAGCCAGGTACGGAGCCTGTAATCCCAGTCTTTGGGAGGCTGAGGGAACAGAATTAAGAGTTTGAGGTCAGTCTGGCCTACACAGCGGGAATCCTAAATAATGCACTGGAGTTAAGGACTCCTTGGTAGTGCACAGGACTCAGGGTTCGACTGCTTGTCCAGAGGGCATATGGCTGACGCCCTGGGTTCAATCCCCAGCAGCATAAACCACTCTAAACTGTACAATGTCTTGTTGCTATGCCAAACAAGCTTCCCCCTCAGAACCGGGGTTCTTTTTTTGTTTGGTTGGCTTTTTTTTTAAGACAGAGTCTCTCTTTGTAGCCCCGACTGTCCTGGAACTTGCTATGTAGATGGGGCTGGCCTCAAACTCACAAGAGATTCTCCTGCCTCTGCTTCCCTGAATGCTGGGGTTAAAGGCATGTGAGACCATGCCTAACTAGAGCCTGGGATTCTTAAAAGCTTTACGATTATATTAAGGGCTAAAGTTCCCAAAAGCTTTGGAACCACAGAGACACCTGGGTCTCTTTAGTTCTCAGAAACGTTTGTCAACACAGCTGCATCAACTCATCTCCCACAGAGACAAATTCAGATTTCCCATCGACACAGACAGAGGTTTCCAACACAAGAACCACAGTGCCCTTGAAGGGGGAAAAAAGTATCAAGGAAAGCAATATGTCTACTTCCTCATTACCCAACTCCCTCTCCGGTGTACAGCAATGTGAGGCTTGTCTCAAGACTCCAGTTGCTCCCCAGCCAAGCACAGAGCCAGCCCTCCACCCGCACACTGCCTACCCATGAGCTTCGGAGGGAGAGGACTCACCCTCCTCTGTATGGCTCATTTCCCAGTACCAGGCTCAGGACTCTGTGTGTGGAACATAAGACTGCGGCCCCCCCTCCCCCCCATCTTAGCCACTCCACTCTCCCCTCCCAGCCATTACCTTCTCCGTCAGGCTGGGGGATGCTGCGGAAGAGACAGTGTTGCTCCCGGATGAACTGTCCAGTCAACTTGATGTCCACATCTACCTGGCCCACCCTGGGGGAGAACGGCCAACATTTTCTAAGCATGTTCAGTATTCGCCGAGTGCCTCCCGAGTACCCCACCAGCTCATCCAAATCAGTGAGTCCAGTGCCGTTCTCACTTCACAGACAAGGAAGCTGGGGTTCAGGGAGAGGAACTTGCCAAGATCGTGCAGCTAAGCAACAGGGAAGCTGGGATTTGAGCCCAGGCATCCCTGATCCTTAAGACCATGTCCTACAACTGCACATTATGCAGCAAAGGGGAAATGCCAGCCTGGTGTGGGTGGGCATCATTACACCTTTCACTACAGGAGGCTTTGAGCCCTGGGGTTTGGTTATCAGCAGCTCTTCACACCACCTGGCTCAACCCCAGAGCCTACAAAGTAGGCAGAGACCTCAACAGCATGGGGTCAGGCAAGGTTTCCTTTTCCCTTCCCCCAGGGTCTCAGCGAGGACTGCCAAGGAATGGTGATAGGGCTTAGGAAGCATCAGTCTGCTTCCCAAGAGTTCCTCTGCCCCAGTAAGCACTCTTCACCCAGGACCCATCCCCACCACGGTGCCCAGACACACCAGCCTTTCACCAAGTTGAAGACTGGTTGCTGATTAGGGGGTCTCAACCGTTTGTCAAGATGGGAAAGGAGTTGGGCGTGCACACCCATGATCCCAGTATCTGGGGGGCTCAGACAGGAGGATTTTGAATCTGAGGTTAGCCTGGGCCACAAAGCAAGACCCTGTCTCAGAAAGGGGGGTGGGAGTGGAGAGATGGCTCAGTGGTTAAGAAAGAGCATGCACTGCTCTTACAGAGGACCTAAGTCTGGTTCCCAGTACCCATGCCACGCAGCTCACAACCACCCGTAACTCCAGCTCCAGGGGAGCCAACATCCTCTTTCGGCCTCTGTGGGCACACCTGCACACATGTGGCGTTCACTGACACAGTCACATACGCATAAATAAAAATAAGATCTTCGGAAAGACAAGAAAGCAGAAAGAAAAGAGCGACCAGGGAGGCAGCCGACCAAAGATCTGGAGTATCCCCAATGGCCACCAGAAAAAGAGAACCACGATGATCGACCTGTCAGTCCTTCTGCAGTCACACCCTGAAAGGGGAGGCCACCCTGAAGACCACTGAGTGTATTTACCTGGTGACGCCATCTTTGATGTGGTAGAGAAGACACTCAGACATCAAGGGGTCCTCATTCAGATTTACCAGGTGGGGAGTCTGTGGGTAAAGAGGGAGAGGTGGTCAGGGCCCAAGGCTCCTAATAACCAGCAAGAGCGGCCACAGAGGAGAAGGGAGCAAGGGGGCAGGAGCGGACAGCTCTCTGGTTTTGGTCCTGCCCACTGCTCACCCTGCTCTCACGGGTGTGTGTGTGTGTGTGTCTGTGTGTGTCTGTGTCTGTGTGTCTGTGTCTGTGTCTGTGTGTCCGCCCTCCATCCTGCGCTGAGGAGCATCTCTGGTACCCAGCTCTCACACAAGCATCCTCTCCTCACAACCAGGCTGAGAAAGCCATGCTCGCCACCCACCCCACCCTCCAGTCAGCAACCCACCTTGAAGCCTGCCTCTTTGTAGGCGCCTCAGCTCCACAGACTCCCTGACTGGACGCCTCAGATTCCACCTGCACCACCATCTTCCCTGTGTCCCCTCTGTCCCCCAGTCCCGTCACTTCTTCCACAAAATCTACCTTACAACCTCCAGAGAGTAAGAGAAGGGGCTAGGTCAGGGGCTGGTGTACCTACCCCACCTTCCATTACACCTTGAATTTCCGTGACCACGGACTACTTTCAATAATTTAAAAACCAAGTGTCACTTTCCATTTTAAAAATCAAACAAGAGTTGAGCATGGGCCAGGCGGTGGTGGTGCACGCCTTTAATTCCAGCACTCTAGAGGCAGAGGCAGGCGGATCTCTGAGTTCAAGGTCAGTCTGGTCTACAATAGAGTGAGTTCCAGGACAGCCAGGGCTACACAGAGAAACCTTGTCTCGAACCCTCCCCCGCACGAAAAAAGAGTCAAGCATGATATGTATACCTATAATTCCAGCACTCAGTTGGCAGAGGCAAGAGGGTTACAAGTTCCAGGACAGGCTGGGGTATACAGCATGGCCCTGTCTATAAACAAACAAACAAACAAACAAACAAAACAAAACAAGAAAATGTGTTTCTTGCAGCAGACTCTCCCCCTACCCTGGCCACTTTGCTTTCTCGAGCCTGCTCACCTAGGGCCAGGACCACTTACTCCTACAACTGTCCCTGCCCACTGCCTCCCACACCAACATCCAACAGTTTCTCGGCTTCCGGCTATCTCAGTATAAAATACTCTAAACACCTGGCTGACCACCATGCTGCTTTGTGCTGGAAACAGAACCCACTCCCTGCCTCCACCACACCTCATCATTTGTCTTTCTTACATCACCCCTGCCCTCCCCAAGTATGCACCTCCGGGTAGCACACCCAACCTGCTCCCTCCACACTCTTCTACGGCACATGCTGCCACTCCGTGAGAGATCCTTCCCTATGGTTGCACCACTCCCCGTCCCCGCCATCCCTCTTCAGACCTGCAGGACTTCAGGGTTTGCCAGCCTTCTAGCCACACTACTGGATGGCCATGTCATTGTTTTCCCAGAGACCTCTCAGCTGACATTCCCATTTGACCTGAGCTGTTTGACATTCTGGCTTCCCTGGGCCTCCTCCATATCAGAGTCCCATCCCACACGTCCAAGCCCCTTCTGAGGGTCTTTCCCCAACTCTGCTCCTGCCCAGTGCACTGCTGAACACCCCACAAACAGGCCTTCTGCACCCCCGTCTGCGGAGGAAGCTGGTAGCCCTGCCACGCCCCTACTCCCCAGCACACCCTGTTGACCATCTCCGCCCACACTCCTTCCTCCCCAAATCACTGACTACATGTCCTTCTGAGTCTGTCTCAAATGCCACTTCCATGAAGCTTTCCTAAGCCCTCCAGCCAAGGAAGCCTCCACTCTACAAGCTTTCTAACTCACCTCAGGGAGGTTCTGGGTGGGACAGGGATGAGTCAGATACAGTCATGGTTGGCTGTCCCGTCAGGAAATCAGAGCCAACTTGGGGAGGCAAGACTTGGTGTGGAAATACCACTCATTACAAAAGGAAAAATGACCTGGGCACGGGCATGCCTTTAATCCCAGCACTCAGGAGGAAGAGGCAAGTGGATCTCGATCTCTGAGCTGGAGGCCAGCCTGGTCTATAGAGTGAGTTCCAGGCCATCTAAAGCTACATAGTGAGGGCCTATCTAAAAAAAAAAAAAAAAAAAAAAAAAAAGGAAGTGTGTGTGTGTGTGTGTGTGTGTGTGTGTGTGTGCCTCACAGAAACGGTTGACTTTCTCACACCCTTGCCTGGATTATTTGCTCACTGACTTGTTCCCAGGGAGTTGACCCCTGCACTATTCTGCAGCAACTCATATGCAAAGAAAACCACCAAATGGCAGCTAGGGGAGCTCCCGGCTTCGGAGAACTTGATGGGAAAGGCAGTATGGGGTGGGTCTCAGGGACAAGGAAGGCACTGACATGTAGAAGGCAGAGAGGTTCCAGATGGAAACAGTTAGGCAGAAGCATGGAGGCCAAAAAGCACAGGGCACAGAGGGCAGACAGCTAGGCGCAGAGGCCCAAGGCTCTCTGGGATCCACCCTGCAGTGTGAGCCCAGGACTGCGTCCAGAATACCTGCCTGCTTCTCTCTGTCACCTCACAGCTGCTGGTGCCAAAACTGCCTCAAGGGACACTCCTGTCTCCTTCCTACACTGTGGTGTCAGCCCTGTCCTGGGACTGGCCGACACTGATGGGCCCTGGAAGCAGAAAGTGATCTATCCCTAGAGAGAGGGAACATGATTTGGGGCAGTGCTTTTCAATTTCTGCTCAGCCCAGGAACTCTTTGTTCAAATGAAACCTTATCTAGAAGCCTAGGATATCAAGCAGATAAGCAAGGAGCCAACCAGTGCCAGCTGAGGGGAGGGAGGTCCTGCCCACCCACCCCCACCCCCACCAGACACCAGCCCTTGAGAAGGAGACTCCGATTTGAAAATCACTGATTGAGGATTTACCAAGTCCTGGGGCTTGGTAACAGGGGTCCCAGCAGGAGGAGGCTTTCTCTAACAGTCTTTGTCCAAGACAAACTACAGCTTTACCCAACTCTCTACCTGACCATTCCTATGTTAGAGCCAGCCCTACCAAACCCGTTCTCCCAGTAAGTCTCACAGCTCTCCTGTCTTTTAAACATCTGAGAAATGTTCATCTCTCCACCTAGGACAGTACAAACTATCCCAAGACTCCTGTTCACCCATCACACCAACGAAGTCTGATCCACAGAGGGTATTGAAAGGTCTGAGGGAAGCCAGGAATGGTGGCACATGGCTGTATCTGTCACACTTGGGAGGTGAAAGCTGAAGGATTAGGGGTTGAAGCCAACATTAACTACACAGTGAGTTCAAGATCAACCTGGGCTATAGCAAGTTCAAGTCCAGCCTGAGCTACATGAAATATACCTAAACAAAACAAAACAAAAAAACCTTAAACCGACAAGAAGAAAAAGCAGGCGTGGGGACAGAGTGGTGAAGGAAAATGGGCCTCTTACATACAGGTTGCTCTTGGGAGTATAAACTGGCCTGGTTGTGATTTTCAGAGGGTACCTCAGCGACATAGATAAATTGTTTCTTTACCTATACGTGTTTATTAATTAACTACGTGAGGGTGCACTAGAGCCCAGTGCTCGTGTGAAGGTCAGAGGACAACTTTCAGGAGTCACTTCTCTCCTCCTCCTTTGTAGGTCACAAGCTCAGGTCCTCAGGCTTGGTGGCAAGTGCCTTCACCTGCTGAGCCACCTAGCCAGTCTCTAGATAAAAATTTTAAACCCCAGCTGGGTGTGGTAGCTAATGTCTGCAATCCCAGAACTTGGGAGACCAAGGAAGAAGGACTAGTGTAAGTCAGGGCTTGAAGCAGCCTGGGCTACATAGAGACTTCTAGGCAAGCCTGGGCTATAGTACAACTGAGTCTCTGGTCTCAAAATATCTAAAATAAATATCTGAAATATGTCTAATGATATTTATATAAATATAAATAAACACATAAAGGTACTAAAGAATAAAAATTTTTTTAAAAATTAAAAAAAAAAAAAAGACAAAGCCAGTCTGAACTGCTTAGCGATTCTGAGATAGGGAATAAAATTAGAAGCAATGGGGGGAAGAACATGGCTTGGTCAGTAAACTGCCTGCCATGCAGGCCTGAGGAACTGAGCCTGGATCTCCAACAACCATGTAAAACCAGGGGCAGCACCATGTGCCTGGAACACCAGCACTTCGTTGAGGTAGAGGCAGGAGGACCCTCAGGGTGTTTGCCCAGACAGTCTAAGTAATTAGTGAGCTCCACGGTTACCCAGAGGCCCTGTCTCAAAAAAAAGGGTGGAGAAGTGATTGAGAAAGACAGAGATGTCTGGCCTCCACCCCTGGGACTTGCGTGCATGCATGTACATGTACACATGTGTACACACACACACACACACACACACACACACACACACACACACACTAGTATATTAAGGTCATAGGTTCAATCTCCAGCACTGTAAAAAAAAGAATAAACAAAAGTAAAGTAGCCAGGCCAGTGGCACACATTTTTCATCCCGGTGCCCAGGAGACAAAGGCAGGTGGATTTCTGTGAATCCAAAGCCATTAAGATTCAGGCTAAGCCGGGCGGTGGTGGCACACGCCTTTAATCCCAGCACTCGGGAGGCAGAGGCAGGTGGATCTCTGTGAGTTCGAGGCCAGCCTGGGCTACCAAGTGAGTTCCAGGAAAGGCGCAAAGCTACACAGAGAAACCCTGTCTTGAAAAACCAAAAAAAAAAAAAAAAAAAAAAAGATTCAGGCTAGCCAGGGCGACACAGAGACCATGTACAGTAGAATATTATTTTAAAGTGTGATACTTTTGTTTATGTTGTATTTGTTTAACTCTGTGAAGCTGTATTACTGTGTCTGTGTAAAACACCTGATGGTCTAATACAGAAGTGAATGGCCAATAGAAAGGCAGGAGAAAGGATAGGCAGGGCTGGCAGGCAGAGAGAATAAATAGGAGGAGAAAACTGGGAGGAGAAAGAAGAGCTAGGAGCCAGAGAAGGAGGAAGACTCCAGGGGCCAGCCACCCAGCTACACAGCCAGCCACAGAGTAAAAAATAAAGAAAGGTATTTAGGACTAGAACGAGAAAAGCCCAGAGACAAAAGGTAGTCGGGATAATTTAAACTTAAGAAAAGCTGGCTAAAAACTAAGCCAAGCTAAGACCAGGTATTTATAAGAATAAGCTTCTAGCCGGGCGGTGGTGGCGCACGCCTTTAATCCCAGCACTCGGGAGGCAGAGGCAGGTGGATCTTTGTGAGTTCGAGGCCAGCCTGGTCTACAGAGCGAGATCCAGGAAAAGGCGCAAAGCTACACAGAGAAACCCTGTCTCAAAAAGCCAAAAAAAAAAAAAAAAAAAGAATAAGCTTCTGTGTATAAATTTGTGAGCTGGGTGGCGCCCCTCCCCCCAAAAAAGAGCAAAAACAACAACAACAACCATGCCTTAAAAAATAAAATAAAATGACTATCATTTTACTCTAAATATCTACTGCCAGGAGTCTATTCTTACAGACAACAATCTTTTGTTTGGGGGTCAGGGGAGGGAATAGGGTCTATGTAGCCCTAGCTGATCTCAAACTCCTGACAATTCTCCTGCCTCGGCCTCCTGAGTACTGAGAGTATGGGCATGTACCACCATGCCCAGCTTTAACACCTATCTATAAGATTACCCGTTGTAACATCATTTCCAGTACCAGAGAATGTGAAAAAATTAAATGCCTACCAGTAGAAAGCTTACTCAAATCAATCGCCCTCATCCAACAGAATAGTCTGGCTCCAGGGAAAAAATCGAGTACCCTTTAAAGTGGAAAGGTACACAACCGCTGTTGTTAAAAGACTGAAGCCAGGGCCAGTGAGAGGCTCAGCGGGTAAAGCTGCTTGCTGCCCAAGTCTGGCAACCTATGCTCCCTCCCCCGAACCCAGGTGTGCTGGGGTTAGTTTTCACTGTCAGCTGGACACAACCTAGAGTCCACTGGGAAGAGTCTGAGTGAGGAATTGTCCGGCTCAGACTCCGGCAGACACGTCTGTGAGGGATAATCTCGACTGTTAATGAGGTAGGAAGTTCTGGCGCCCAGTGGCACCATTCTCTAGGCAGTGGATCCTGAACTGTAAGACAGGAGGGAGCCAGATGCAAGCAGCAGCATCACAGGCTAGGGGTGGGGGGGTGGGGCATGTGCATCCACTGCCCCGCTGCTGCTCTCTGTGGATGTGACGTGAGTAGCATGGGTTCCTGCTTGGCTTCCCCACCATGATGGACTGTAACTTGGAACTGTAAGCTGAAGAAAGCCTTCTCCTGCTGAGGCAGCGTTTGGTCAGGGTGCTTTACTACAATAACAGAAATGAAGTAAGGACGCCATGTAAAGGTGGAAAGAGGGGACAAACTTCCTGAAGCTGTCACTATCTCCCACAGGAGCACAGCGGCACACACGCTCCGACACCCATTTTGTCCATGCCCACACACACAATAATAAAAATGTTTAAATGTAAGGGGCAGGGCAGGAGCAACAAGATGGCTCAGCAAGTAAAGATGCTTAGACACACACACACACACACACACTAATAAAAAGGAATGAGATAATGAGATTGGGCTGGAGAGATGGCTCAACTGTTTTGTTTGTTTGTTTTCAGACAGGGTTTCTCTGTGTAGCTTTGGAGCCTGTCCTGGAACTCATTCTGTAGATCAGACTGACCTCGAACTCACAGAGATCCGCCTGGCTCTGCCTCCCGAGTGCTGGGATTAAAGGCGTTGCCACCACTGCCCGGCAAGATGGTTCAACTGTTAAGAGCACTGACTGCTCTTCGGAGTTTGATTCCCAGCACCCGCATGGCTACTCACAATTGTCTATAACTCCTATCCCACAGGGACCCAACACCGTGTTCTGAACTCTTCAGGTACTGCATACACATCGTACACAGATATACATGCAGGCAAAACACCCATAACACATAAAAAAATAAAGCCGGCTACAGAGCGAGTTCTAGGACAGGCTCCAAAGCTACACAGAGACACCCCTGTCTCGAAAAGCCAAAATAGATAGATAGATAAAATAAACAAAAATAAAACTCAAAAATTATTAAGGTTATGTATATAGGCAAATATGTAATTAAAGCTCAGTGATTCCTGCTTGCTGAATTTTCTAGATGGTCTTGACCTCACAGAACAGTAAGCCCCTTTCCAGTGGCCAACCACCTCTTTGCAGAACCTTTACTGACCAGCCAGAGCAATACATCTGAGTTAGGGCCTGATCCCGGCCTGTTCTGCACCATGTACCAGACAGGCCAGGCTGGTTTTCTGGTAGGACTGGAAGTTCCTGCTCTGCTCAAACTGGCTTCCACATCATCCCTCCATCAGCACACACTAGTCAGCTATGCTGGCTTGTTTTTTGTTGCAAGTATGCGTGACGTACCAAGCACCCCCCCTACCCCCCATCTCTATCTCTTGCTTCTTTCCTGCTGAGAATTTAACCCAGGGCCTTGAATGTGCTAGGCAAACACTCTATCACTGAACTAGAACTCCAGCCTTCTTCTTTTTAGATATGGTCTCACTATGTAGTTCTGACTAGCCTGAAACTCACTACACAGACCAGGCTGGCCTTGAACTCACAAAGTGCTGGGATCAAAGGCATGTGCTACCACACTCTGCCAGCCTTTTATTTTTTTGAGACAGGATCTCACTATAAAGCTCATACTAACTTTAAACTCACTATGTAGCCCAGGCTGCCCCTGAACTTGAGCTCCTCCGACCTCTGCCACCCAATCCCCGGATGCTGAGATTATAGGCGTGTGCCACAACATCTGGCAGCTGTGCTAACTTTTTACGGCCAGTGTTCCTTCTAATTGATCAGTCTCGTGCCAGTTGGTGAAGTATTTTAAGTATTATTTCTGTGCCCACTTGGGCCTGACCACTCTTTATTTGTTTATTTTTGAGACAGGGTTTCTCTGTGCAGTCCTAGCTGTCCTGGAACTATGTAGACTAGGATGGCCTCGAACCCGGAGATCCACCTGCCTCTGCCTCTGCCTCCCAAGTGCTGGGATTAAGGTGTGTGCCCCCACTGTCTGGCCTAGACCTGACCACACTGGCCTCACTTCCTTCTCCTCAGCAAAGCTCTACCATGCACCCATTACCTGTTTGGCACCAACAAGTCCCATGTAGCCTAACATGCTTTGTGTCTGTTTAGCCTCACATTGTCCCTACCCCTCTCCACCCCAGTCTTGTCCATTTTTTCCAAGCTCCAGTTTGCAAACTACCTTCCTGAGCTGCTGCATGCCACATGAATGCTTCCAATGAAGACCCACCCTCCTACACTTCTAATCAAGTCACATTTACTCCCCCCTCTCTTTTCCAGTCATTGTCCCTAGTTAGCCTTTTAAAATGTACTTTTCTTAAATCCCAGCACTCTGGAGGCAGAGGTAGGCAGATCTCTGAGAGTTCGAGGCCAGCCTGGTCTACAGAGCAAGATCCAGGGCAGCCAGGGCTACATAGAGAAACCCTGTATCCAAAAAACAAACAAACAACTTTTTTGTGTGTGTTTTGTTTTTCGAGACAGGGTTTCTCATTGTAACAGAGCCCTGGCTATCCTAGAACTCGCTCTGTAGACCAGGTGGGCCACTAAATCACATAGATCTGCATGCCTCTGCCTCCTGAGTACTGTGATTAAAGGCGTGTGCCACCAAGCCTGGCTCAGTTAACTTTTCAGGTAGATAGCCCATGCACAGCATCAGCGCTTCCCAGGTCCTCTTCCTCTCTCCCGAAGAAGCCACTCTCCCAGTGAATCCTGGGACTAATTCTGTGTGTGTACTCCTATACACACCCATGTAAAGAGCTGGGTTTTACGAAGCTTTGCCATCCCTCAAGGGTAGAGACTGCCATCTTCAATGGGCCCTTCAGTGGTTGGCCACAGCATTTACTAAGCACTGACGTCTCTAGCTGACTATCTAATGGCTGGAGAAGGCAGAGATGGCCACATAACACAGACAGAAGACGGTGGGGATGGGAAAAAGATGAAGGGACTAGGCAGAGGCACAGGAGCTAAGGACGAGGGTTAAGGCTTCCGCCACGCCACATCCAACCCTCTTCTTCAGGCTCCAGGGAGCTCTCTAGGCTTCTCTGCCCAATCCTTCACACACCTTTTTTGGAGAGAAGACACCCACAGTACCACCATCCTCCCGGACAGCCACGCCCATCTCAGCCAGCAACGCTTCTCTGTAAGGGAAAGGCAAACGTCAGCCTTACCAATGCTGCCCGTGACCTTGCCCTGCAAAGGGGCCAGCTGTCCGCCCAGGCCCCTCATACCTCTCCATTCTCAGGGCTTCTGTCTTACGAAGCTTCTCCTCCCAAGTCTCATTCAGCTCGGCAATAATCTTCTCCGTCTCCTGGGGGCATTAGGACAGACAGAAGGTAAATTCAGGACAATCCTGGACCAACACCTACCACAGAGATGACCACACTCCTGAGACTCCCTCCTCCACTTAGCCTTGGTTTTGGAGAGAGAAAGTTGGAGCGGCGCCCAGACCACCACACCTCGCCAGTGTTAGCCTCGCTTCCCACCTGTAGCCTCTCCATGGCCTCCTCAGGCCCAATCTGGGGCTCAGCACTGGGGGAGAAGGAGGGCTCCAGCTCCCCATTGTGTGGAGGAGGAGACGAGGGTGAAGCTGGGGCGGGGGGAGATGATGCAGCCGACAGAGCACCTCCAGGATTGCTCTCTTCCACCTTCAGACCTGGAGGGGAGAAAGGGAGAAGGAGGCTAAGACGGAACTGATCAGAGACAAGAGAAGGCCAAGGGGGCCACAGAGAACTGCAGGAGACGTCTGGGCCACTTGCCACCAGGGAGGTGGCCCTCCTAAGTGACAATGACAGCAGCTGAGACCCCAGGGATGGAGAGCCTCACGCTTGCATGAGGTGAAGCTGCCCGTTCTTCCCACCATTAATCATTTCTACCATCAGAAAGCTCTTAGCTGCGTTGAGCTGAAGAGGTCCCACATCACGTGTGCCTAGCCCTTTTGGTTCTGCCCCTAGTATAAGATGCCATACACTTTTCCTCTTCGAGACAAGTCATCTACCTTACCCTCCTTCTCTTGCCAAGAACTCCTATTCTCCCCACTGAGCCCCTCAGCACGCTATTCTCAGTGAGATGGCCCTTAAGACTGGACACAGGTGAGAACCTGATCCAGTTAACATGGACTGTGGGTCTTCACACTCACGTGGACACTAATTCTTACCAGCGAAGCTGAGCTCTACATTTAGAAACCATCCTGTTGTTGACTATAAAGCTATAGTTGATTAAAAGCCTGATGTTTCCAGGCATAGTGGCACATGCCTACAATCCTAACGACTGGAAGCCTGAGGCAGGAGGACAGTGAGTGCATGGTAATCTTGACTATATAATGAGACCTTGTCTTAAGACAACAAAGGACAGGTAGGCATGGCAGCCCATGCCTGTAATCCCAGCACTTGACAGCCTGAGGTAGGAGGGACTACAGCAGTGGTTCTCAATCTGTGGGTCGAGACCCTCAAGGGGGTCGCAGATCAGATATTTACATTATGATTCGTAAGAGTAGCAAAACTACAGTTATGAAGTAGCAACAAAATAATTTTATGGCTGGAAGTCACCACAACATAAGAAACTGTATTAAAGGGTCACAGCACTAGGAAGGCTGAGAACCACTGGACTATAGAAAGGTCAAGGTTACATACAGTGAAATCCAAAACAAACAAAAAAAAAAAGAAGAGTCTGTAATTTTTTTTTCCAGGTAAACATTTTTTTTTTAATTTTATAATTAATTCAATTTTACATATCAGCCACGGATTCCCCTGTCCTCCCTCCTTCCACCCTCCCCCTCCCCCCAACCCACCCCCCATTCCCACCTCCCCTGGGGATTCAGCTCAGCCTGGTAGATTCAGTTGAGGCAGGTCCAGTCCCCTCCTCCCTTCACCTAGGCTGAACAAAGTGTCCCAGCATAGGTCCTAGGTTCCAAAAAGCCAGCTCATGTACTAAGGACAGGTCCTACTGCCTGGAGGCCCTCTAAATAGTTCAAGCTAATCGAAGAGTCTATAATTTTATAAGAACTTCTCCAAGACACATTCCCCACAGTGTCTTCTAAACTTCCTATGTGGACCATAAATTCGTGACTTGCTATATATTCCTTGTATCTGCCATTTATTCATTCTAGAAACCTGTCTTGAGTGTCCCTGAGAAACTGTCTGTCCAGAAAAAGTCTGTCCCGGCTCCATAATATCAAAAGATGTAAGTGCCTTCTCCAGATGTGTGTCCACATCATTGAACACACAAAGGGTTTAATGGTGAATGGACCTTCCCACAGCCCAGGACTGGGCAAAGGCAAAGGAGAGACAGGTGAGCTCAGGAGCCTCCCTGGGCTGTCCCTCCCCAGTAGCCCTACCTCCTAGAGCAGAGGCCGAGAGTCCCTGAGCCATCAGCAGCTCCCGCAAACGCGCCACCTCCTCCTGCAGCTCTCGGATAAGCCGGGCATTGGGGTCCTCATTGATGACAGCATTGCATCGGATCTGCTTGGTACGGTCTGCATACCTGGACAAGGAAAGATAAAAGTGGTGACAGCAGGCCCAGGAGACTCCTGTTGTCTGTCTATCTGTTTCCTGCTCACCTTCCCAGATCTCAAGACATTGTGACAGGGCTGGAGGCTCTCCCTCCCTTATGACTAACCAGCCTCTGAGCTCCCGGCACTTTTGGTATGCTACCAAAGCTGAAACCCTACCTGAGCGTGCTGAGTGTCTCCTCATAATTGATGTCAGCGGGACTCAGGGCTGCAATCATTGCTGTGCGTGAGTTCCCACCTAGGAATGGAGAGGATGGGAAAAGTACAGGTGAGCTGGAGCCTAAGAGAAGTCATATTGGACTGGGTGAGCTACTGCGTGACTGTAACCCCAGGACCCAGAAGGAGGAAGCAGAAGGAGAGAGTTCAAGGCCAGCCTGGGATACAGGAGACCCTGTCTCAATGAATTAACTATATTCAAGTAATAATAAACAAGTAAAGTTAGACTGGGTTATGAATCAAGGGAGCCCCAGTACAAAGGTCTGAGAGGCCGGTGTCTGAGGTAGGATAGAGCTGAGAGTTGTGGAGCTGATCATGAAGTCCAGTAATGTAGGGAAAGGTGAGGTCAGGGAGACATCAGGTACCTGTGAGCAGTCACAGGCCTGTGGGAGGGAGATGGACTCAGCAGTCTTTGGGGTCAGGGGTAAACAGGTCAGTGAGGTCCCTGGTCTGGCAGGGTGTAGCCCTGATGTCAGCACAGGAAACTTCCTTATAGGATGACCCCTTGGTCAGGGGAAACAGTGAGACAACACTGAGTAGATTAGAGATGCTAAGGGTGCCCAAAGAGTCTGTCAGATGCAGATGATGGCAGGTTAGCAAAGTTGGGGAAGGCACCCCTCACCCAAATTCTCCTTGAGCAGCCAGGTGAGCACAGAGTCTCTATAAGGGATGAAGTCTGACTTCCGCTTCTTTGATTGCTGAGGGATAAAAGGGAAAGATAATCAGGGTGAGTCATTCCCTGCGCCTTCTTTTCCTGAGACTTTTCTCTTCCCGACCCGGGGCTTACCAAATCTGCCAGGGCTGAGATCACCTTCCCTAGAGTAGTCAGAGACTTATTGATGTTGGCGCCTTCCTGAGAAAGGATGAGGAATGTGGAATTGAGATTTTCCTCTATCAATCAGACCCTCGTCCCCTCTACTTTGCCAGCAAGGGTTCCTAGGGGATGATCAGCAACCTCCCTCCCTACATAGCCCCCAAGGCTTCCTTCCATCCATCCCTCCAAAGCACCCTCCTCACCTTTAGACGCATACCCCGGGCCCCTGAGGAGTCAGCCCGCTCACTCCCAGCGAGGTCCACCAAGCTGATCTTACTGACCTGGGGTTGAAGGAAAGAAGCAGGCTGTGGCTGGGGTGGGTAGGGATGGGAAGGGAATTAGGGGAAGAGCCAGCAGAAATCTGGGTGTTTAGCAAAGGCTAGAGAAACCCAGGGGGTGGGGTGGGGGTGGGGGGGACAAAGGAAAACAAATGAGACAACAGTGACCACCACACCTGGCTACTCATTCATTTGTCCATTCATTCGTTTACAGATGTTTATAGGTTCACTTTGTTCCAGGACAAGGGACACAGTGGGACTTGAGCCCTGCCCTGAGAACCTTTAAGGACCAGCCAGCAAGCAGGTTATAACACACTATCTAGCAGGAGAGCAGAGCGGGCTGTGGAAGCCCTGAGGAGGCACCACCGAACACAGGTGGGCAGGGAACGTGCAAGCCCCTTCCATCACATCATCTGAGGGCGGTCCCTACCTTTTCTGAATCCAGGCCAGTAAGCTGGTCGTGGGAACGCTGCGTAAAGACGATAGTGAAGACAGCATGGGAACGGCTGCTGGTCTCGTTCATGTTGGTGGCAGCCACCGTTCTGGAGAGGAAAGGAAAAGTCATCGGTTCCCGCCCTTCACCCTCACCATCTCCCGCTCCCCTCCTTCCCATTCCCAGGGAGGCCTGCCTCACCGCGCCTTATTTCCACAGTCCATGAGGTCGGCAATGTCTGCATAGGAAGTCACAGCCAGTTTAGACAGGTCTTGCACATAGGGGCCCAGTATGGGGTGCTCCCGGACACGCAGAGAGCCCCGACTCTTGGGGTTCAAGAGGTCTCGTACTCGCTCGCAATAGATCTCCATATAGCTCACCTGAGAGGGAGGAGCAAATAGGAAGTGAGGAAGCCGACAGGGATGCTGTTGGGGAAACTAACCTCCACCGGACAGGACAAAGTGAACTGCAGCTCAGGCACAGCAAGCATGGTGCTAAGGCCGGTACGCTAGCTCACTGGTCCTCTCACCAACCCAAGGAGGTGAGTCTAATCCTCAGCATCCCGTAGAAGAACATCCTCGGGAGCTACAAGCTGAAATCACTGCCCAAGGTCACATTAGTCACCAGCACAGCCAGAATTAGGTCCTAAGCTGACGCCAGAGACAGACCTCAGTCTTAATCACTGTTTTCCTACATTCTTGTCCAGGGGTACCAGGCCTCCTGCCTACCTGCACCAAGACTGGGGCTCACCTCCACAGAATAGGAAAGCTGAGCGTTCTGGTTCACATTAACACGAGAGAAGAGGTCCTCGCAGAGCTGGAGGGGCACACAGAGAAGTTGCTGTTCAGGGCATACCTGCAGCTCCAGCCCCAGGCCAGACCTTGTCCCAAATGACCCTTTCCACAGCCGCAAGGGAGGGGTCAGTTCCATTTTATAGACAGGAAGAGAATCTCTCAAAGGTTCACATTTGTCTAGAGTCACAAGCTAGTATCCCTCAGGCTAGGATGCAAACCCATGCATCCTGTACTCTAGTCTATGGACAAGGCCACTATAGACCACAGCCACAGAGAACTATGGACAACTCTGTTATTCACAACTACAGTTAACACCGTGTAGTGCTGAAATCCACGTGGGAAATGCACTAAAAACCAGTTACAAGACAAAATAAAAGAGTAGTGAGCTGTAAAACCATGGCTCCTCTAACATCAATGCCTGGGCTCTTCTCATGGAGCCTTGTTGTCCTGGTGGGCGCAAAGCCTCTCTCTCTCAAAAGAGCCCTGGGCCTTCGGATACAGCCAAGCCTTATGCTCCATCACCTCTCCAATCACAAACAACAGCTCCAGATAGACAGGTCTTGGCTTATAAGCCTTTTAACCTTGTCCTTCTTCCCCTGTGGCAACTGAAGATGTTCCTCCCCTGGCTGCCCAGTCAGGTCCCAGCACGTACCTGAGGCACAATGCCCTGCTGCCCCGGTTCCTGCCGCCCCATCATGGTGTAAGACTTCCCAGCCCCCGTCTGCCCATAGGCAAAGATGCACACATTGTAGCCTTCGAAGGCGTGCAGCAACATCTCTTCCCCAATGTCTCGATACACCTGCTGTTGAGACGCAAACTGCGGGTCCTCCACCTAGGTGAACGGAGGCAGAGGGGGACAGGAGCCCTGGATGAGGTTGTTCTTTGGGTCTATGGCCTAAGCATCCTGACCTCTCAGTGACCGCCCCAAATGTCCTGGGGGCCCTTCACCCCCACTACATCATTCTTATCATCCCTGAGGTTCTTATCCAGCCCCCTGCAGGTCCTAATTATCTGGACGGAGTCTACTTTCCCCCTCTAGGTTCTAAACACAACCCAAGAGTTGCATTCCACCCAGAGGTACTTGTCGTCCCGATCCAGCCCCCTGGATATCCTTATTTCCCAGGAACAGGCCCTCTTCTCAGGACCCAAATCCCACCCCCGCCCCCACCCCTCGTCTCCTATGGCTAGCTTCTTCCTCTAGCCCCAACAGCCTCACCGAAGTATGTGACCAATAAGAATAGTCGAAGGTGAAGCTTTTGGGGGCATCCTTGCTCTGTTTGGGATTGATGATGGCTGAGAAAACAAAGAGAGGAAAGCCAAGGTCACGTACGCTCAACCTCTGCCCACTTTTCCCATAAGCCCCAAGGATCCAGGATCCCACTCCCCATCTCTACCTTAACTCATCTCTCCCCTTTAATAATCCCCACCCCCTCCAGCCACCAAAGCTAATTTTGGCTTCACAGGACCCGCCTCCACTGAGCTGCCTCCCTGGATTGGGCAATGGAGGGCTGCTGGCCAGCATTCCCCCTCCCAGGGACAGGAACATGGAAAGGCCAGTCTGCCCCCCCTCCCTCCCTTGCAGCTAGCACATGCGCTATGCCCAGCATGGCCTTCCTCCCGGGACAGCCCAGCGGGCCCTCTGGAGTCACTCACAGGTGGTGTTGCCCTGCATGCTGACCACACACTTGGCATCCTGGCTGGTCTCACGGGCATTGAAGGGCCGAACCCTTACGGCCACTTTGACCGAGGCACCAGCCATAGCTTCAGAAACTCCTGCCCTCCTCAGCTGGACAGAAAAAAAAGGGGTGGTCAGAGGCATGGGGAGAACTCAAGACATCGCCTCCCTGCTTCTTGAGTCCGTGTCGACACACTCTATCCCAGCTAGCTAGCTACCCATCCCCTCAAGGACTCAGTTCCTGCTCTTCTGGCCTTCCTCCCAAACGTCACTCCCGAAAATATCCCTGCTTCTCTCCCCAACCACATCCCAGTTTGTAGGGGCTTGGGCCATCACCCCGGAGTTACCTGGTGTCCCGGCCCCAGATCAGGGGGGCTGTATCAGTTCTGGCTGCCACCGGCCCTCGTATGGGAAGCCCCATCCTACACGCGGGGCCTGGCCACACCAGCAGGGCTGTAAGGGAAACCCGGGTTGTGGGGGAAGAGAAGTCGGGAAGTGCCTGAAGCTCCAAAGGTTCTGTGTTTAGAAAGCAAGGGATAGGGAGATGCTAGGAAAGTCAGGATAGGCGCCCCTCTGGAGTGGCTCAAGGCAATGTGAATCCAAGGGCAGAGGCAATGATATTTTTATTCCCAGTCACTCACCAGCGTACTGAGCGTTCAGTTGGAGGAGAGGGAGCGAGAGAATGAAACACAGACTGGACAGAGGGTGATTCACGGGGAAGAACACATGGGCACGGACACTGAGGGGGGCAGGCAGGGAAGAGGGGGACAGAAAGTTAGACACCGAGAAAATGAGAGGCATCAGACAAAAGACAAGATTGAGGTCAGGCTATACAAGAGAGAACAGCCGAAGAAAAGGAAGGGGCGACAGAGATGTTGACAGGACAGGGAGCGGGCTCTGGGGTGGAAGCACAAGCTGGAAGCCGAGAAGAGGTGTAAGAGGGGGCCAAAACTCCAATCACAGAACCCTGATCTATAATTCTTCTCCAGGGTCAGCAAGAGAAAGAGAGAGATCAGTTCCCACATAGAGCTGACCAGCCTCATCCATGAGGCAGGGTCCACAGGCTAGAGGTATAGCCTGGAACAAGGATCCACAGGGCCTGCCTTGTGGTCCCCAAACCCCTTGCCCAGCCCCCAGAACTTCCTCTTCAGGATCCAGGACAATGGGCAGGGGAGGGTGGGGTCATCCTGTATGCATAATATCAACCCCCAGGACTCCAGGCAGGGAGACCCGGAATACCTGTATCTTGAGAGGGGATCTGCAGGCAAGGGTTGGGGAGGGGGGCTTCCTCAAAGAAGAGCAAAGGGAAAAGGGAACAGACTGGTCCCAAACCCAACCTGGGACTAGTGCTATGGCGTCCACTAGCCTGGGGAAGGTGCCAGGCTGCAGGCTAGGAATGTGGGTGATCCGGGTGCCCACACCCTGGGAGGAGAGTCTAAGGAGCCCACGCCTACGGATAGCAGGGTGAAGACAGGAAAAGGGTTCAAGGATGCCGCATCGCATCCCCACCTGTAGTCCCCAAAGACCTCCAACTTCTGTCATGCTGGGTTGGACCTCACCTCACCAGCCTTCCTAGGCAGAGCAGGGGAGGGATAAAGGGGCTGATCTATCCCACCACAGGAAGGGAGTAGCCGAAATCAGAGGCTGGCTCAGGAAGAATAGCCCTGACCCCCAAAACCCTGTCTAGGGGAGGGAAGGACACCAGGGCGGACACGCAATGTGACACCTCCGACACTAAGAAAACAGGGAATTGGGTGGCCAGGCTGGGACATAGTGGGGTAAAGGAATAAGGGAGTAGGTGCAGAGTCTGCGGGTACAGCTTTAAGGGCTCACTGGGGAGGAGGCCGCGGCTGGGGTGGGGCCGACCGACCCGAAAGGGGGTCTCGGGTCACCTGCACCTTGCCCACCGGCAGTTCTCCAACAGGCCCCCGCCTGTCCGCTCGGGGCGGCCATGAGTTCCCGGCCCTCCAGTCCAGCCGACCGACGGCTGTCCGGGGCCTGGCACCTCTCTGCGCCTCCGCGGGATAAATAGCACATGATCCGAGCTCTCGCGCCTAGCCCGCCCGACCGGGTCGTGCAATCGGGACCTCCGAACCCCGGCTCCCTGGCTCCCCGCTTCCCCCCCCACACCCCACCCCAGCGCATTCCTCCGCGGGCGTCCCCTCCCTGCCCCCCACCGGCTCTCACCTCGTCCCGGCAGGACTCCCGGGCAGAGAGCAAAGGGACAAACTTTCCTGGAAGCCTGAGACTGGAGACGGGGGGACACCCGGGGCCAGTTCGGGGGGCTGCCCCCGCCCCTCGCCGGGTCCCCGGGCGGCGGGCGGCGGATCGCGCCCCGGGGGCGGCAGCAGTAGCGGCGCCAGCGGCCGGCGCCCGCCCGGGCAGCGCGAGCTGGGGCGGGAGCGAGGGGCGGGGGACGGACGGACGGGCGGGCGGGCCGGCGGGCCGGCGGGCGGGCGCGCGCGCGCGCGCGCGGACGGGGCAGGCGGGCACGCGCTGTCCCGGGAAGGAGCCCGCAGGGCCACTCTACTTAAAGGGGCAGTGCACTCTCGACAGTACGGCCCACCGGGCGGAGGCCAGGCCACTGAGCCGCGGACACCCGGGGAAAGCAGAACGCCCGGACGTGGGAAAAGAACCAGCGCTCCCGAGGAGCCGGGAAAGGTGGGAGCGGACCCCGGAGGGGACTCAGGTCGGAGCCGCGCACGTCGCCGCCGTCAGAGGCTCTCCGAGGAGGCGGGGCTTGCTGGCAGACCACGCCCCCGGGGGCGGTCCTCTCCGCCCGGCCATCGGGCGAGCCGGGCGAGCCGGGCCAGTGGGGGCGACCACGGTCACTGCGGAGCTGCCCCTTCCTGCCCGACCTGAGGTTCCAGAATTCCGCTTCGCAGTGGCCTCAGGTGATGGGGCCAGAGGCAGGCGTCGCCGGCGCAGCCGCTCGGTTGCTGTCTTCCCAGACAGCCTTCCAAGTTTGCCTCCCCCGACCGCCGCCTCAGCCCCCGTCGGCCCCCTGAGGCTCAGGTGTCTTCTTAGGCCGCAGCTGCCTCCTCAGGGCTGGAGACCCCGGCCCACAGGGGGGTCTGCCCACGTCCCTCAGCGTGGGCTCCCTACCTCACGGCCCTCCTGCCTACTGCCAGCGGTTTGGCTGTGGGCCCCCGTCGACCTGCCAAAGGTCGCCTCAGCCCCTTCAGGCCCAAGCCACGCCCTCAGGCCTGGTCCTTCCCTCCTGGCAAGACCACCCCACCACCAGGCTCCTGAGCCAGGGCACCACCCTGCAGATGCCCATCTACCCTCTTGGCTGTGTCTGGCTGCCGAGGTCTCGAGTCTCCCTTGGTCAACTAGTGATTCTATCCGGCTGCCTTAGATCTATCTGTCCAGCCCCTTAGACCTAGGTCAGCCACTCGGGCCCAGCCATCCGAAGGCCGCACGCCCCTCAGCAATTGCCAATGGCTCCCTTAGTTCTAGACCCCTTTCTAGCTCAGGACATCCGGTTTCGAGCTCACATGCCCTTTCAGCCCAACTCTACCCCATCTACTACTTCAAGATACCCCTTTTGTTCTTTACGTTCCTCGACCTTTCTCAGCTCAGTTTGGCTACCTACCCTTGTTAGTTTTTTGTGCGGTTTGTGACTGGCAGGGTCTCTCTCTGTAATCCATACCGCAGTCTGGATTTAAATTCTCAATCCTGAGTTAACTTCCTGAATGTTGGAATCCCAGGATTGCCAAACTATGTCTAGCGCACCTGTTGCTTCCGACACATTCTGATTGGCTTTTTCTGTTTGGTGCAGGTCTCCATGCGCGCCTCACTTACCTAGTAGTTTATTGGCTAGGGTTCCCAGAGCCGGGCATGCAGGCCAGCGGCTCTACCACTGAACCACATCTCTACCACTTCCCTAGCTTTTTTTTTTTTTTAATTTGTTTTGTTTTGTACAAAGTCTCGCTGTTAGAAACCAGTCTAGACTCAAACTCATGATACTCCTTCGCGAGCCTCCTGAGTGCTTAGGATTACAATCTGTGCTGTCACCTCTGGCTTTTATCTAATATTTGTTCATGTATTTTATTTTATTTTTCTGGGTTTTTTGTAGTATTCTTTTTAAAAATTAAGTATTCATTGTGTGTGTGTGTGTGTGTGTGTGTGTGTGTGTGTGTAGAAGTCAGATGCAGGAATCGAACTCAGGTCATCAGGCTGGGGCAGCAAGCTCTTTTATCCATCAAACCAGCTCCTTGGTCCATATCTAGTATATATTTTTTAAGACTTTATTTTTAAGCTGGGCAGTGTTGGCATATACTTTTAATCCCAGCAGAGGGCAGCCAGGGCTGCACAGAGAAACCCTGTCTTGAAAAAGACAACAAATTCGTTTAAATTACCTATGTGAGTCTGTGGGTGAGGGTCTAGTGAGGCTGTGGGTGCTTGTGGAGGTCAGGAGAGGACATCAGATCGTCTAGAGCCAGAGTTACAGGTGGTTGTGAGCTGTCTGACTTGGGTGCTGGGAACCAAACTCAGGTCCTCTGCAAGAGCAGTAAGCACTCTTAAACGCTGAGCAGTCTCTCCAGTCCTTAGAGCTAGTGTTTTTCAATTTTTTTCTTTATAATTACACCCCCAAACACCTCTCACCATATCATCTTTGTCCCAAATGCTGTCTCGGTGCAGCTGAGGTTTTTATTTATTTCATCTTTATGTGGGTTTTGCTTGCATGTACAGGTGTGCACCATGTGTGTGCCTGGTGCCCACAGAGGTCAGAAGAGGGTGTCAGGTGAAGTTACAGATGGTTGTGAGCCACCACGTGGGTGCTGAGAACCAAACGCAGGCCCTCTGCAAGAGCAGCAAGTTCTCTTAGGAGCTGAGCCATCTCTCCAGTCCCACAAGTAGAGTTTATTTTAAAAAAGGTTCTAACATAGATTTAACCATAGGCATTGAAAGAGAAAGGGAAGGGGGCTGAGGAGTGGCTCAGTGATTAAGAGTCCTTGTTGCTTTTGCAGAGGACCTCTTCTGCCCTCCTCCAGCTCCTGCATACACATAGTACACATAAACCCATACAGGCTCACACACATACACATAAATAAAAAATTGGTAAGTAAATCTTGGAAGGAAGAAAAGAAGAGCCCAGGAAAAGGTCCGTATGCACCCAAGTATGGGTACAGATTTCTCGAGAAAGTTCCTGTGCAACTGACTTCTCTGTTCACTTTACCGTGGACCAGCACTCCAACACTGCGAACCTTTAGTACCGTTCACGTTGTGGTAACCCCCTCCCCTAACCATAAAATTATTTTGTTGCTACTTCGTAACTGTAATTTCGCTACTGTTATGAGTTGTAATGTAAATATCTGTTTTCTGATGGTCTTAAGTGACCCCTGTGAAAAAGGTCGTTGGACGCCAGGGGGTCGTGACCCACAGATTGAGAACCACTAATGTAGACGCTCTCAGTTGCTGCTTCCTCCTTTGTTGTTTCTTTCTGCACAGTTTCACTAACCTTTCGTATCCAGTTTCTTACCAACCCTCAATGCCTCCACTTCTCTGTCCGCAGTCACCAGTTCTGTTGTCGAAGGCCTCTGCCCCATCCAGTTTCCACCTGTCAGGCCTCCTGCTTCGTCATCTTGTACTACAATTAACTTAACTTGCCTCTGTAATTTTCGCTTACTCTATACTTTTAGCTCCAGAAAATTTTCTCCTTCACATCGTCCACCTTGCCTGTTGTTTTTATCTCCAGCTTTACATGTTCAGTTAATAGTACAGCACTGTTGTCTCTCTCAGAGTTACGAAGCTCTCTTTTTTCGGGGATGTTCAGTCCCTTTCCAATCTCTCCACTTGCTGATGCTGCGGTCCCTACAGCTATTACATGAGTGAATGACTCATTATCCATTATCCTCCCAGCACCAAGGAGGAGATCCATCCTGCTACCCAGCGGAGTCCGGTCATGCAGGGACAGGAAGATGGAGACAGCATCCTCCCTTTTGCCAAGTGAGTCCTCCTTGTTGGGTGGGAAGGATAAGGGTGGGATGGAGGGAAGATTGCGTGCTTGGATTCTTCTCGGAAAGGAATAAGAAAGAACAGGAACCTCAGTGCCTGTGTTTTGGGGATTGATGGTTCACTAATTTATTCAATAAATGATTTACTATTGTTGTTTTATTTTATTTATTTATTTATTTATTTATTTATTTATTTATTTATTTATTTTTGGTTTTTCGAGACAGGGTTTCTCTGTGTAGCTTTGCGCCTTTCCTGGAACTCACTTGGTAGCCCAGACTGTCCTCAAACTCACAGAGATCTGCCTGGCTCTGCCTCCTGAGTGCTGGGATTAAAGGCGTGCGCCACCACCGCCCAGCTGTTGTTTTATTTTAAATTGTCCATGGAGGCCAGAAGAAGGCTGGGGATACCCTAGAGCTAGAATTACAGGTATTTGCGAGCCCACTGACGTGGGTGCTGGAGAATGAACTCAAGTCCTCTGCAAGAGCAGTGTGTGTGCCCTTAACCACTGAGCCGGCACTCTAGCCCCAACAGTTTTTGAACACTGTAATAGACATTGGGGATTCAAAAATTAGAAAGAAAGGGGGTCCTCCTCTCACAGAGCTAGTGGTAGAACAGAATGTACAAACAAGCATCATTACACCTAGTTATGAGAACTACACAAAAAGATAAATAAATATAAAGTAATGGAAAATAGAGGAGATATAAGGTTAGGGTCACTGTAGAAAACTGTTGTGTAGAAGTTAATTTGAAATGAGATAGAGCTTGTCTGCAGAATGGGGATGGCGGGGGGGGGGGGGGGCGGGCAAGAAGGAAATAAATTTGGAATGTTCTAGTAACAGGTCAGACCAATGTAATTGAAACTTGTTGACTGAAGAAATTGTGAAAAATAAAGTTAAGAGAATTAGGCAAAAGCCAGATCATAGAAAACCTTGTAGGCCATAAACAAAATTCTGTATTTTTATTCTGAAGATGGAGGAGATAAAAAGTTTTAAGTAAGCACACTTTTTTCCTCAACCTTTTTTATTATGGAAAAATTCAAATAAATATAGTAGAGAAATAGTATCATGAACTGATGTACTCCGGTGAAATTCAATAATTTTCATTATATGGATATTCTTTTTTTTTTTTTTTTTTGGTTTTTCGAGACAGGGTTTCTCTGTGTAGCTTTGTGCCTCTCCTGGAACTCACTTGGTAGCCCAGGCTGGCCTCGAACTCACAGAGATCCGCCTGGCTCTGCCTCCCGAGTGCTGGGATTAAAAGCGTGCGCCACCACCGCCCGGCATTGGATATTCTTTTTACCTATCTATCCCCCTCAATTTTTTTAAAGATTTATTTATTTATATGTCTCTGTGAGTTTATGCACACATATATGTGCAGGTGTATGCACCGTATTGCATACATAGGTGCCAGAAGGTGTGGAGTATCCTCTATCACTCACTACCTATTTTTCTCTAAATTTTTTGTTGTTGTTTTTTCAAGACAGGGTTTCTCTGTATAGTTTTGGTGCCTGTCCTGGATCTTGCTGTGTAGACTAGGCTGGCCTCGAACTCACAGAGATCCACCTGGCTCTGCCTCCTGAATGCTGGGATTAAAGGCATGCACCACCACTGCCTAGCAATTTTTTCTCTACATTTTTTTTAAGGTTTCATTTATCTTATTTTATATGTATGAGTGTTTTTTGTCAGCATGTGTGTGTGTGTGTGCACCGTGTGGGTTCTGGGAACCTAATCTGGGTCCTCTGCAAGAGCAACAAGTGCTTTTAACTGCTGGGCTGTCTCTCTAGCAGAACCATCTCTTCCTTTGAGGCAGGGTCTCTCTCTGAACCTGGAGTTCACATTTTCTCAGAGTGGAAGCCTGAAAGCCCCAGCCGTCCTGTCTCTGCCCCTTCAGAGGTAGGGTTACAGGTGTGTGAGGGACACGTAGCTTATTACATGGGTGCTGGGATCTGAACTCCAGTTCTCATGGTTGAACAGCAAACACTAACTCTTAAGCCATATCTCCAGCCCCTGTGTTCATTTGTTTTTGAAATGGGGTCTGATATAGTTTAGGTAGCCTCATGGTTACTATGTAGACAAGGATGACTTTGAACTCCTGATCCGCCTGTCATCATCTCCCAGGTGCTGAGATTACACACATGTACCAGAGGGTGTTGGATCTCCTAAAGGTTGGAAGTTACAGGCAGTTGTGAGCTGCCTGATGGGAGTGCTGGGAACTGAACCTCAGCTCTCTGAAAGAGCACCAAATGCTCTTAACCACTGAGCCAATAAGATACCATTTTAAAAGATTATTCTCACTGGACTCAGGAGGCAGAAACAGAGGGGAAAAAAAGATTACTTTCTCTTGCTCTGTGTAGTAGCATTAGGGGAGGGGAATGAGAATAGAAGCACTTGTTGGATCTGGGTTCAATTCCCTGTACACACACACAGCAGCTAAAAACCATCTATACCTCCAGGTCTAGAGGATCCAATGCCAGACTTCTTCCAGTCTCTGTGGCCACTGCATGAATGTGATACACAAACACACACACACACACACACACACACACACACACACACACACATATATGCAGGCAAAACATCCATACACATAAAATAAAAAAAAAATACATCCTTAAAAAATAAAAAGAACAGGGGCTCGTGGGATGTCTCAGTGATTAAGAGGACCCAGATTCAGTTCCTAACACCCACATGATATCTGTAACTCAGTTCCAGAGGATCTGATACATTCTTCCAGGCTCTGTGGGCACTGCATGCACATGATACATAGACACACATACAGGCAAAACATTATAGTATGAAATAAAAATAAATTAAAAGTTCATTTTTTGCCGGGTGGCGTTGGCATACGCCTTTAATCCCAGCACTCAGGAGGCAGAGGCAGGCAGATCTCTGTGAGTTCGAGGCCAGCCTGGATTACAGAGTGAGTTCCAGGAAAGGCACCAAAACTACAGAGAAACCCTGTCTCAGAAAAAAATCATTTTTTGGTTTTTTAGAGACAAGGTTTCTCTGTGTAGCTCTGGCTGTCCTGGAACTCGCTCTATAGACCAGGCTGGCTTCAAACTCAGAGATCTTTCTGCCTCTGCCTCCTGCCTGCTGGGATGAAAGGCATTTGCCACCATTGCCTAGCTAAAATTTCAAAATTAAAAAAAATAATAATAGAAACAGGGAGAGTAAAATAGAGAGACCCTTGTCATAGTCCAGGGAGAGAAAGATGATGGATCTCTCCAATATGGTGAGAATGGAAATGGAAACCGTGGTCAGATTTGGGTATTGTTCAGATATACAGCTCACTGGACTGGCCAGTTAGATACAGGAAATGAGGGGGAATATAGCATAGCATGTTTTTGGCCATAGCAGTTAGGCATATGGGGTATATCTTTCATCAGATTAAAGGCTGAGCAGATGTTGGGTGGAGCCTAAGGAGGAACCGGGGCTTGAACAGATTTGGAAGTGTTAGCACACTGGAGATGTTTAAAGTCATGATAATTGAATGAGACCACCTACAGACAGATAGAAGAGAAGAATATGAAAGACTCCCTGATATTTCACTTAAAGACTAGGAGGTTGGGCCAGGCATGATAGCTCACATCTTTAATCCCAGGACTCAGGAGGCAGAGGCAGACAGATCTCTGTGAGTTCAGCACCAGCCTGGACTATATAAGCAAGTTGCAGGACAGTCAGAACTACATAGTGAGACTCTGTCTCTCAAAACAAACAAAAACTCAGAAGATTAGGCATCATTCAATCTGAGGACAAGGAAGTCACGAGCACTCTTCTCACATAGCTCCGTATATCCTTCCTGCATACAAGGATGTCAGTGGTTCTTCAACCCAGAAGACACAGCAGGGGGAAGCGCTTCTCTCTTGGATCTTCACTAACTTAAAGGAACCTTGCCTGGCAAAACCACCTGAGTAGCCAAAGCCTTTCTTCCTTTCTTTCTTTTTTTTTTTTTTTTTTCAGTTTATTTTGGTGTTTTGAGACAGGGTTTCTTTGTGTACCCTTGGCTGTCCTAGAACTCACTCTGTAGCCCAGGCTGGCCTCAGACTCACAGAGATCCACTTGCCTCTGCCTCCCAAGTGCTGAGATTAAAGGCATTTCCACCATAACCTGATCAAAGCCTTCCTTTTAACAACTCTGCTTGCTAAATATTATGTTCTCTGGCTATGCAATATAAAAGCTGAAATTCAAGCTGAGTGTAGTGGCACATGCCTTTTAATTCTAGCACTCAGGAGGCAGAGGCAGGTGGATCTCAGTGAATTTGATGTCAGCCTGGTCTACAGAACGAGATCCAGGACAGCCAGAACTACATAGTGAGACATTGTCTTGAAAAACCAAAAAGGAAAAAGAAGAAGAGGAAGAGGAGGAGGAGGAGGAGGAGGAGGAGGAGGAGGAGGAGGAGGAGGAGGAAGCTGGGATTCAGTGAGACCTGAGGGTTCAACCATAGCCTTCACCATAGCTCCTGTCTCCAATCAAATCAGAGTCATTAACCTCTTTAGCTAAAGTGGACAAAGGGCTGTGGCTGTAGCTCAGCTAGATATAGTGTAGGTGGTACAGTGCTTTCTTTCTTTTTTTTCTTTGTTTTGTTTTGTTTTTCAAGACAGGGTTTTTCTATGTAGCCCTGGCTGTCCTGGAACTCATTCTGTAGACCAGGCTGGCCTCGAACTCAGAGATCTGCCTGCCTCTGCCTCCCAAGTGCTGGGATTAAAGGTGTGCACCACCACAGTCCCAGCTGGTACAGATGCTTTCTTAGCATTCAGGGAACTCTGGGTTTGATTCCTAGCACTGCATAAAAACTAGGTGTAAAGCCCGATAGTGATGGTGCACGCCTTTAATTCCGTCACTCAGGAGGCAGAGGCAGGTGGATCTCTGTGAATTTGAGGCCAGCCTGGTCTACAGAGCAAGATCCAGGACAGCCAAGGTTACACAGAGAAACCCTATCTCAAAAAAAACAACAACAAAACAAAGAACAAACTAGGTGTAGTGGTACATGCCTATGATCCCAGCATTCAAAAGGAGAAGGCAAGAAGATCTTTAATTTTTTATTATTTTAATTTATGTGTGTATCTGCATATGTATGTGGGTGCCTGCAGAAGCCAGAAGAGGGTTGGACCCGACAAATCTGGAGTTACAGGCAATTGTGAACTACCTAGCCTTGGTTCTGGGATTTGAACTCAGGTCCTCTGCAAGATCAGCATGTGCTCTTAACCACTGAGCCATCTTTCCACCCCTGTGAAACAGGAGGATCTTAAGGGCAATATATCGAGTTTGAGGCCAGCCTAGAATATATGAGACCCTGTCTTTAAAAGAAGGAGAGAGAAAACATTATGACTCATGCTTCACCCCACTACCCCAAGACAGGGTTTCTCTGTGTAACAGCCCTGGCTATTCTGGAACTCACTCTGTAGCCCAGGCTGGCCTAGAACTCACAGAGATCCTCCTGCCTCTGCCTCCCGAGTGCTGAGATTAAAGTGCCACCATCCTTCATGACTCATGCTTTTAAGCCTAGGCAGACACAGGCAGATCTCTAAGTTTAGGGCCAGCCTAGTTTATATGGCAAATTCCAGGACAGCCAGAGCTACATAATGAGACCCTGTCTCAAAACAGAGATGGGAGGGAGAGAGGGAGGGAAGGGAGAAGGAGAGAATGAAAGGAAAGGCATGGCTTGTGAGCAGGTGGACAGCTAGGACCCCATGGGAAGAACCACTCCTGAATCCAGTGGGAGAGGAGATGCTCTTAGGCAGTGGTTCTCAACCTTCCTAGTGCTAGGACCCTTTAATATAGTTCCTCTTGTTGTGGTGACCCCTCCCTCAACCATAAAATTGTTTTCGTTTCTACTTCAAACTAATTTTGCTATTGTTATGAATCATAATGTAAATATCTGTGTTTTCCAGTGTCCTTAGGGGACCCCTGTGCAGGGCTGTTTGAACCCCCAGAGGAAGGGGTCAGCACCCACAGGTTCAGAACAACTCTGAGACCTGAGCCTACCTTGTCCTCTTTGAGCAGGTGTTCCAGGGTGGTCAGCCGACCTTCCCCCTGTAGCCTGCCTTCCCAGAGTAGCAGACCAATGCCTCAGTCTTATGGAGATGCCTTCTGGGAGAATCTTAGCCAAAGGTCTAGGTGAGTAGAGGAGAAACCAGAAGCTGGAGGTGGGGAGGTGAGCTATACTATTTTTATTGATCATAAATCCTTACAGCAGTAAGTGTGTGTGTGGAGGTCATTTCACACTACTTGATGGAAGTTGTGGCTCCAACAGGAAGTCAGGAGAGTTATGGGGGAAATGGTATTTTTAAGGGTGTCTTTCTGACTCCAGCTCCTCTATTTGTTCTTAGCTCCAACTGGATGGAAGAACAGCACATTCCACCAATACTGGTATAACAGACTCTGCTCCTCAACCTTCTGTTAAATTGTGCCCACTGCCTTCCTAGCCTTAGTACCCTTTCTCTTTGGTATTTCCCAGCCAGCATACTAACCAGACCCTGTTTTTACCATAAACCAAGCATCCTGTTTTCCAGATCATGCCCCAACTTCCAGAGACCCCTGATTCTCTAGTTCAGCCCCAAGTCCCCTGAAACCAACACCTGTCTACCCATTTAGCAACTGTTCTTCCTTCTTGGCACAGAGGGCCACTGGTTGCTCCCAGCCTGGCCTGCATCCTCTTGAGGGACTCCCTCCTCCTGAAAAGCTTTGGAGAAGAAAGAGGAGGAAGCTGCATTTGGAAAGAATGCAAAAGGGGCCTGGAAACATTCCAGCCCGTGTCAGAGCTGTTACTTATCATCTGGAGGACCTGAGGAGGCGACAGAGAGTCATCAATGAGTAAGGAGACATGGCATCTGGCCTCTGGGAGCCAAGCAGGGATTGGTGGCAGGGTAATTTGAACTAAAGAAAGTTGAGAGCTTTGAGAAAATTCATTGGTACTTGGAAAGGAACCATGCCCCTGGTGTGATTCAAATATGATTTCTTTATTTTTGCATTTAATTATGTATATGCATATATACTGCATTCCACAGCATGTGTGTGGACGTCAGAGAACAATTTATGGGAATTTGTTTTCGTCTTCCATCATCTGGGTCCTGACTTAGATCATCAGGCTTGGTGGCAAATACCTTTACCTGCTAAGTCATCTTGCTGGCCCTTAAAAGTTTCTATAATATGGAAAGAAGCAATTGAGGGATGGAAGGTAAGTCACATTAGCTGGAAGAGTGAAATGGCCCAAGATGACAAGAAAGCATATCATTGAACTAAGGGAAATTAGGGGTCACTGACAGGTAAGTCCCTGAACTGAGAATTCTTCTGTCTGTAGAGAGCAAAAAGTTGGGGTGAGTTGAAGGTCAAATGGTAACACCTATGAGTCTCAGTGAGAAGTACTTCAGACCAGGGAAGCGTGAAGAATGAAGCTGGAAGCCTGACCTCCAGTCACCTTGCCTCTAAACCTAATGTCTCCACAGACTGAAGAAGGCCCAGTGGGGTAGCTCTGAGGCTACACCTGAGCTCCCAGTACTTGAAGAGGGCTGTGGATTCCTCAGCACTACTGAATACCTTGACGTGGAAGAAGAGAAAGGAACCTATCCACAGGAAGAGAATTATTTTGTCACTCCCAGGGATCAGGTATGATTGGAGATGAACTTGGTAGGGGTAGGGTGGAAGGTGGTGTCAATTCATAATCTCGAATGGGAGGCAGCAGAAGCCAGAAGCCAAGTTGGATAGCTGAATTTAAGAACATAAAGTAGTCATGAACCCGAGCTTTTGAGGTGTGTGTGTGGGGTGGGGGGTGCCTGGATTTGGCCATTAAGAAATCTGGAGAGAGCCGGAGGGTGGTGGCGCACGCCTTTAATCCCAGCACTCGGGAGGCAGAGCCAGGCGGATCTCTGTGAGTTCGAGGCCAGCCTGGGCTACCAAGTGAGTTCCAGGAAAAAGCGCAAAGCTACACAGAGAAACCCTGTCTCGAAAAACCAAAAAAAAAAAAAAAAAAAAAAGAAAAAAAAAAAAGAAAAGAAATCTGGAGAGAGACCTGTTTTTCCACCCCACCCCGCCCCGCCCCTTCAATTTTTCTCATCTACAGCTGCTTTGGTCTCCCTGGACTCCCTTAGGCCAGGACGGGACCTATGCCTCTGGGCGGCTAAGCTCTCTGGCCCACAGCACTGTTACAGCCTGGAGGAACCCCTCTTACAATCCTCAGAGGATGGCGTTGGAGTCTGAAGAGTAGTGGAAAAGGGAAACCATCCATGCCCGAGCTTCGGGACCCAAGACCAATTCAAACACAAGACTCTCCTCATCGGTGGTGTCAAGGCGGTGGTTTCCCTCTCCTAACCCTAACTGTTGTTCACAGCCCACTGGAGTTCCTATCGAACGGCCCCATCCTCTCACAGCCGGGTTTCCCCCTAGACCAGACCCTGGTCTTGTGTTCTCTCTGTTGTTATTAAAGAGTCCGGAGTAGTCTTGCTTCTGATCGAGACAGTGATGGAGAGGAAATGGAAAGGAAGACTCTTTTGATTTTCTTGAGGACCCAGTTTCAATGAAGTCAAGTTAGGTCCCCAAATTTGACGAATCTCGCCCAAGGCAAGAAGAGTCTGCCCAGGTCCAGCCTTCTTCGCCTCCAGGGCACTGGCCCTGTACCTCTGTCCACGCCCCATCCTCCTACGTCCACAATCACATCAGTCTGCCGAGCTTCCGCCTCCCGATCCGGGTCCCTCCGCGCTATTGCCCTTTTAGAGACCGTCCTGCAGAGTGTCTCATAGACTGGCCCAGAACCCCAAGTGTGCTGACCCCAGGTTCCCTTCTCGACCCCGTTCCCTTAATTGGGAGGCCCCGCCCCGTGCGCACTGACGTCGAACGCCGCTGTCAGCCGGCGCTAGGGGGGGTCGGTTTGGGGTAGAATGGCCGCTGCCGCCGTCACCCGCGGGACCCCGGGAGGTAAGAGCCAGGGCCTCTCGCCCGCCTCTCCACCCCCGCGCCAGGGGGCGCAGCTCCATGCGGTACGGGTATGGAGCACGGCGCCGGGGACCACCGTCCCTCCTCCCTATTCGCCTCCACCTTGCTGCTTCCGTCCTCCTTCCCCGCGCCAGGGGGCGCCGCTAGGCGCAGGGCCCCATCACGGACCAGAGAGTGCGGGGACTGTCCCCCCGAGCCCGCACCGGGCTCCCGCACTGCCCCTTGCCCGCCAGGTGTTCATGAACTCTGTTCAGCTGCTTCTCCAGAACATCCGGGTTTGCGGGCGGGACCCTCCCACCCCGAAGAGTCAGTCTCCCAGGACCCCCGCCCCCTTTTGGGGGGGAGCATCCCACCCCCAGAGCCAGGCTGTCATAGACCTGAACCACCCTCGGGCCTGCGGTCTCATCCCTCTCTTGCTCTGCACCCTGGCAAACTGCCTAGCCAGGGCTGCGCACCTGCACCCTGTGGAGGACCCTATCCCGACCCTAGCCTCACTGCACACCACCGATCCTGAATGGGCTTCCGCCCCCTCTCCATCCCCGACACCTGGCAGAGCCTCCTCCAGCTCCCATCTGTTCCCCAAGAGGGCGGAGGCTCAGGCTGGAGCCCGAGCCGTAGTAGAGGGAATATGGTAGGCTGGAGGTTGGGGAGACAGGACTGTTGAGGTGAAGTGAAATGCTAGCTGCAAAGGGGAAGCCGGGATGTCCCACCCGGAAGCTTGGTCCAGCATGTCTACTCCAAATTCTCCCAGCTCATGACCGACCTGAGAGAGAGTAAGTGAGGTCAGTTATCAGATCTGCCCTTCCCCTTAGAAAAAAAATCAAATAGAGAAGCAACTCGGGGTGTGTCTTCTAGGGCCCAGCTTGTGACCAGCCTTACGTCTGCTTTCCTCCTGCGTCCTGGTTGCCTTGCCAAGCCGCCCTCCAAGGACTAGAGCCCCAGCTCCCATGACTGGCCCACCCTTCGCCCCAGCCTTGCCCTCCCTTCCCAGATGCCCCCTGAGTTCTTTTTCTGTTTGGTTTTTCCAAGGGGAAAGATCTAATAACTGACCTCACCTACTCTCTCCTTCAGGTTGGTCAGGGCCTGGGAGAACCTGGGTTAGACACGCAGGACCCAGCTTCCTGCCCTGGGGAATGCTCCAACATTGTCAGCCTCCCCCACTTATCCCTTTCTTCCTGATCACTCTGTTCTGCCTTGTCTCCCCACTGGTGTGGGTTCCTGGCACTTATCTGTGGGTTCTCTTTCGTCTCTGTTCTCTGGTTCTGCTGTCACTCTCTGGTCCAGCCTTTTCTTTATCTCTCCCAGATATCAGGGCTGAGTTCTATAACCCCTTACCCTACCTCAGGCTTCTCATCTTGGATTAATATGGGGGCTTCTTCCATGACCTTGTTCTCTCCTTTCCCAGCACAGACTCCCCCTCCCCCCGGCCCCTCAGGCCGGGGGTGACCTTGCCCCCTGGAACCCTCACCATGAATACCAAGGACACCACTGAGGTTGCTGGTGAGTTCACAAAGCAGGTTCCCAGTCTGGGCACAGTCTTCCTCCCTGCCTCTCTAGTCCAGGCTGCGGTCCTCCCCAGGGCCCTGGGTTCTAGTTGGCTCCTTTCCTCCAGATTGCCTCTAACAAAGCCCTCCCTTCTGGGTCCCTCTAGAGAACAGCCACCACCTGAAGATCTTCCTCCCCAAGAAACTGCTGGAGTGTCTTCCTCGATGCCCCCTGCTGCCTCCAGAGAGGCTCCGATGGAATACAAATGAGGTTTTCCTAGGGAGCATGGGGTTAGGGCCCCTGGCAAGTCCTAGTGGGCTGGAGGGTCAAGGGGGACCTGCCTGTGTCTGTGGACACTCACTACTAAACACTATTCTAGGTTTCGGGGATCACGGAATTACAAAAATTTGGACCTTATAGGAGTTCATTGCTCTGCGGTATAATCCATCCATATTAAAAACAACAGCTTAGGATTTCTTCATATTGAGCACCATGCTGTGCATCTCACATGTACTTTAGGCTTGTAGGGCACCAATGTGAAGGATGTGATTGTTGGAGATATGTTCAGGAAGGGACCAGTGAGCCCATCTGGCAGGACTAGTGGGTTGAATCTGAGTAAATAGTAGAAGTAATACTTTGATACTTTGTCTGAAAGCCTTGGAGTCAGACCCAGGACCTGGAGTTCTTGTCAAGTGTCAGGCCATTGACCTTTTTCAGAAAGGGTCTCTGGGAAAGTACCTAATAAGAACAAAAGATAAACTTGAAGCTGGCACCATGGTATAGGATCCAGTAGGGAGAGAGAGAAAAGAGGTTAGGTTGTTTTTTGTTTTTTGTTGTTTTTCTTCTCCTGGTACTTGAACCTGGGGGCTCGCACTTACTAAACAAGCACTGTCTTTTTCTATTATGGAACTACATCCCTAGCCCAAGGTTAGGTTTCATCTGAGATAGAGAACCTACTATTTTTAAGAGGGCTGTGGGACCTTTACCTGTAAGAGTCTTACAGTAGATGCCACACCTCTGCAGAGGCCCCGAGCCAATGACCAAGGCATGGGGGATGACCCAAGTGTTTCCTCTCCTACAGGAGATCGCATCCTACCTGATCACCTTTGAGAAACATGATGAATGGCTCTCTTGTGCCCCCAAGACAAGGTGAGAAGGTTCTCCAATTTGAAGACTAACAGGAATCCTGGGTGGTGGTCACAAAACTCAAGCGTCCCCGTCCTCCTTCCAGGCCTCAGAATGGCTCCATTATCCTCTACAATCGTAAGAAGGTGAAATACCGGAAGGATGGTTACCTTTGGAAGAAACGGAAGGATGGGAAGACCACACGAGAGGACCACATGAAACTCAAGGTCCAGGGCATGGAGGTAAGAGCATCAGACAGTCACCCACCTGCCCTCGCCCCCACTCCAGCCCGGCAGGCAGGGTCTGGGGACGTTGTCTGCCTCTCCTGCTCACTTATCTTCTCCCATCACTGTGGATCAGCTGACTGATGGCTGAGCTCTCTCTGAGCTTCCCATTTGCCCTTCGTGACCAGCCTTATGGCACCAGTGTACAGTCCCCTCGTATCCCTTGCATTTCCCTCAGGGGTCCAGTAGTGATGCTCTGAACACAGGCTTCTCTTCCCAAATCCCTGTTCTTCTGCACTTCCTCTCTGCCCTTAGATTTCTTCCCCAAATCTCAAGTTGGGCCCTTTTTTGTAAGCCCCCCAGCTCCTCTGTTCTCTTCTCTCTCTCTGTCCCATAACCATGACTTAAGGGCTGCCGGAATTTGGGAGGGGTGGGAAGAAGGTGGGGGTAGAGAGAGGGCTGAAGAGGAACTGGTGGAAAGATTGGGATTCCTGCGAAGGGACTGAACAGAGGAAGAGTTGGGGAGCAGACTAGCCCTCCCCCCACCCCAGCCTGTCTCCTGGCAGTGTCTCTATGGCTGCTACGTTCACTCTTCCATCGTCCCCACATTCCATCGGCGCTGCTACTGGCTGCTCCAGGTAAGGACTGAGGACTCAGGGAGCCAGAGTTCTGCCTCTTTGAGGAGCATGGGGTCTGAAAAGATGGAGTGGGGTAGGTTCTGAGTGGGAGAAGCAGAAAGGAGATTAGGGATAGAACATGATAGAAGCTGGGGGTGACTAGAATTGGGGGTGATGCTCAGAAGAAAGCGAGGACTAGGAAGCTGAGCCCCTGACTCCTCGCCCTCATGGCTGCCCTCTGTGTGCTCTCAGAACCCTGACATCGTCCTTGTACACTACCTGAATGTCCCAGCCCTAGAGGATTGTGGAAAAGGCTGTAGCCCCATCTTCTGTTCCATCAGTAGCGACCGGCGGGAGTGGCTGAAGTGGTCACGTGAGGAGCTATTGGGACAGCTAAAGCCCATGTGTAAGGATCAAGCATGGATAGAGCTCTAAGGGAGAGGGAGTGGAGCTTCCCAAAAGCACTAGGGTTCCATGCCCAAACCCTGTGGGTAACTATTTCCCTCTAAGTCCTGTTTGGACACTAGACACAGACTGTACAGTCTGAGATGTGGAATGTGGAGAAGGGGTGAAAAGCAGCTGTGAGCTGTATGTCTGAGCAGTTTTAAGTTCAGCGTGTCAGGGCTTTAGAGGGGCCGTCAAGGTACATCTCACAGTATTTCCCCCAAAATCTCCTGTAGTTCATGGCATCAAGTGGAGCTATGGGAACGGGTCAGAGGAATTCTCTGTGGAACAGTTGGTGCAACAGATCTTGGACACCCACCCAACCAAGCCAGCACCACGAACCCATGCTTGTCTCTGTAGTGGGGGCCTTGGTAAGTGATGCCTGACTGTGGAACTCTTTTCCCATTTAGCCACATTGCTTAATAACCATCTTGATGGAATTTGCATACTAATTTGCAAGTCTTTGCATGTCCAGGAAGATGGGCCAGATGAGCAAAGAACTTCCTTTCTGGTAGCACTGGCCCCAGAAATGTATACGCTACAGTCCTGGCAGTCCATAACTCTCCTGCCTACTACTTTTCGTAATTCCTGCCCCCTCCCACCCCACACCACCAATCACACTCAGCCTTAGTTAGCTTTGGTCCTATTTAGTACTCCTTGGTTCTTTTGGCCCTTTACTCTGCTTTTACCCTCTGCTCTTAGCCACTGCCTCAAACCAGGGCTCCTCCCCTACTCTGTTCCTCTAGTCCTGTTTATTTTGAGAAGAAACTGAAGGGAGGGGGTGACTCTCTTCTGATGCCTCCCAGTGGTCATAATCAGTATTACACTTTAGGTTTTCTTATAGGGGGACAGGGGCTTCCAGGAAGAGGCTGCGGGAAAAGGCTGTACCCTCCCTTCTCTTCTTCCTCCTCCTCTCCATTGCAGGTTCCGGGAGCCTTACCCACAAATGCAGCAGCACGAAACACCGCATCATCTCTCCCAAAGTGGAGCCCCGAGCTTTAACCCTGGCCCCTGCGCCCCACTCCCGGCCCCCTGCACCTCCACCCCTCACAGTGCCTCTTCCCCCAGAGCTCCCCAAGGCACATACCTCCCCATCTTCCTCTTCTTCCTCTTCCTCCTCCTCCTCAGGATTTGCAGAACCCCTAGAGATCAGACCTAGCCCTCCTACCTCTCGAGGGGGTTCCTCCAGGGGAGGCACTGCCATCCTCCTCCTGACAGGGCTAGAGCAGCGTGCTGGGGGCCTGACACCCACCAGGCATTTGGCTCCCCAGGTTGAACCTAGACCTTCCGTGAGCTTGGCGGTGGTGGTAGGTTCTGAACCTTCCGCCCCGCCTGCTCCTCCCAGCCCTGCCTTTGACCCTGATCGTTTTCTCAACAGCCCCCAAAGGGGCCAGACATACGGAGGGGGCCAAGGAGTAAACCCAGACTTCCCTGAGGCAGAAGGCACTCACACTCCCTGTCCTGCCCTGGAACCTGCCGCTGCCCTGGAGCCCCAGGCAGCTGCTCGAGGTCTCCCTTCCCAGTTGGGAGCGAGTGGGAGAAGAGGAAACCAGTTCTTTATCCAGGATGATGATAGCGGGGAGGAACTCAAGGGCCAGGGAACTGTGCCACCTGTACCTTCACCCCCTCCTTCATCCCCGTCCTCGCCTGCTGCCTTGCAGCCATCAGGCAGGGTAGCAAGAGGAGAAGCCTTGTTTGGGGGCCCTGGTGGCACCAGTGAGCTAGAGCCCTTCAGTCTTTCGTCATTCCCAGACCTTATGGGAGAACTCATCAGTGATGAAGCTCCAAACCTCCCTGCCCCGACACCCCAGCTCTCTCCTACTCTAAACACCATCACAGACTTCTCCCCAGAGTGGTCCTACCCAGAGGTGAGTCTTGGGTTTTTCTTCTCCCGTTTGTTTGCCGATTTCTCAAAATGAATTTTATTAACTCTTACCCCATGGCCTGTGACCTGCTTTCTCTCAGTTTTCGTGGCTTTTGTGTGTTTGTTTTTAATGTTAGGGATCAAACCCAGCTTGTAAGGCCTGTATTCTGCTGCTAGGCGATCTACCACGTCCTTCATCCTCCTGGTTCTCCTAACCTTAACTTTTATGTAAACTGTATGTCCATAGTCCTTGTCCATGTACCTTTCCCTGTCCCCCCTTCCATGTGTTGTCACGGTTTTGAGAGCCCCTTCCGGGACTTCATTCTCTTGGGGACTGTTTGAAGGGGGGCCACTGATCCTAGAGAAAAGAATATACAGTGAGATGTGACTTCAGACTCTGGGCAGCTGGAAGTCTGTGGTCAGCAGTGGAGAAGTTCTACTTTACTTCAAGAGGGGAAGGGGGACTGCAGTGGAGTGAGGTCGTCCAGCAGCACAACTTTCTGATGTCAGTTATCTGATACTCTTGGGGAGGTCCTGACTTCTGTTTCTTGGTAGATTCAGAATATTCTAGTAAAAGGCTGAGGGTGTAGCTCAGTGGTAGAACATCTGCCTAGCATGTACAAGGCCATGGGCTGGATCGTCAGCACTGGGGAAAGATTTTTTACTGGGCATGGCGGTGCATACTACTAGGAGACAGCAGCCAGGTGATCAGGAATTCAAGGCCATCCTTGGCTACATAGTAACTTTGAGGCCAGCCTAAGCTACATGAAATTCTTTAAAAAAAGAAAAAGAAAATTAGTTCTGATGAGATAAATAACCACTTGGCAGAAAGATTGAACCCCTAGACTCTAGCACAGGACCTGCCACACAGTAGTAATTTCTAAGGCTCTAACTCCAGTCATGTGGCTCTGACTTGTGTCTGCAGGGTGGGGTCAAGGTGCTCATCACAGGCCCTTGGACGGAGGCCGCAGAGCGTTACTCCTGTGTCTTTGATCACATCGCGGTGCCAGCCTCGCTCGTCCAGCCTGGTGTCTTACGCTGCTACTGTCCTGGTATGGAGATTGGGAACAATAGGGTCCTCTACACCAACCCAGGGAGAAAGTTCATCAGCCATATGTACCTACTGAATTACAATGAAACAGAATTTAAAATTCGTTTCCTCAGGCACACTGACCATATTTCAAGTGCTTAACCACCACACATTCTAGGACTCCCACGATGAGCAGGTTAGATGTAGAACATTCTCGTCACTATAGAAAGTTCTTCTGCACAGCACGGGTCTAGACTGACTTCCCGTCTTTTGCCACCACCCTTCCCTTCAACCTAGCACTCAACAGTTGTCTTCCTTGGGAGACTCCAGGATGGCAGTATCGTTGTTTGGGAGAGTATTCTCTCCTAGTCTCCACAGCCCCGGTCAACCATGTATGAAGGAAAAGGGGAAATAAGACCAGAGAAGCTGGGAATTGGGAGAAAAGTCTCAGGCCCTGGTCTTGAGGTTGAGGCCTGGTGGTTTTATCCTTGGGGTGATAGACACTGAGACTCTGGATACAGCTCTTACTGGACACTGCTGGTGAACAGACAGCTTCCCTTTCCTGCATTTTAGTAAGGGTCATGGCCTCTGAACTCTGGTCTAAAGGATTAAAGGAGGTAACCACCATCATGTTTGCTGAGCAATACCCTTAACTCAGAGTCTACAGCCAATAATGCTCTAGTGCAAAGGTGGTGTTAAGTTCTTGAGTAAATAGTCTCCTCTCCCTGTTAGTGCAAAGGCTGCCCACTGAACCTAGGGGTCTCTTGGCCCCCCAGCAAGGGGACAGGAAAAACATGGACTAATCATCACTGGCTCTGATGCAGCTAATCAGCCAGGAAAGGAGCCGGGCAAAGAGCCCTTCTTCCTGACCTGTTCTCCCCAGCCCACGAGGTGGGGCTGGTGTCTTTGCAGGTGGCAGGGCGGGAGGGGCCCCTCTGTGCTTCTGTGCTCTTTGAGTATCGAGCCCGCCGATTCCTGTCTCTGCCTAGTACACAGCTTGACTGGTTGTCACTGGATGGTAAGTACTGAGCCCTTTGACCCAAGGTCTTAGGCATGACCTGTTTGAGTATGACATGCTACCTCTATCTTTCAGGGCCACAATTAAAGTCCACTATTACTAACTACTGTGGCCATTGGTCGTGTGTGTGTGTATGTGTGTGTGTGTTTAGTGCTTTTTAGAAAGGATCATGCTATGTAGCCCTGGTTAGCTTCGAACTTCTTTGTGGATCAAGCTGGCCTAAAACTTGCCGCTTTCTTCTTGGCCCTGCCTCCCAGAGTGCTGGGATTTACAGGCATGTGCCACCATGCTCAGCTCTGTGGTGTTTTGTTTTGTTTCATTTTGTTTTGTTTTTTTGAGACAGGGTTTCTCTGTGTGGCCCTGGCTGTCCTGGAACTCACTCTGTAGACCAGGCTGGCCTCGAATTCAGAGATCCACTTGCCTCTGCCTCCCAAGTGCTGGGATTAAAAGTGTGTGCCACCATTGGCTTTTTAAATTTTTTTTTTAAGATTTATTTATTACGTATACAGAAGAGGGCGCCAAATCTCATTACAGATGGTTGTGAGCCACCATGTGGGTGCTGGGAATTGAACTCAGGACCTCTGGAAGAGCAGTTGGTGCTCTTAACCTCTGAGCCATCTCTCCAGCCCTAAAATTTTTTATCTTTTTTTGGCATTGGTCATTTTTTTTTAATGTGGTAGCAAACTGTCCTTATTCCCGTGAATTCTGGAGCTAGCTTTTTTTTTTTTTTTTAATATGTATGGGTGTTTTGCCTACATATGTGTCTGTATACCCCCCAGAGGCCAGAAGAGGGCGTCAACTGGAGTTACACCCATTGAAAACCACAATGTGGGTGCTGGGAATCAAACAGGGTCTTCTGGAAGAGTAGCCGTTATACTTAAGATGACCTTGAGTCACCTCTCCAGCCCCTTGTTTTGTTTTTTGGCAGGGTCTCATATAGTCTAGGCCAGCCTCAAACTCACTTAGTTGTGTATACTTGTAATTCTAGCTACTCTGGAGGTCGGAGTAGGAGGATCTCAAGTTTGAGGTCTCCAGGCTGAAAATATGGCTCAGTATTTAAGAGCACTAAGTACTCTTGCAGAGGACCCAGGTTTGATTCCCGGCATCTACAGGATGCCTCATGACCATCTGTAACTCCAGTTCCAGGGGATCGGTTGCCCTCTTCTGGCCTCTCTGGGCATCTGGCACACAAGTGGTGCACATATATATACATGCAGAACACTCATACACATAAAATAAAAATTAAAAGAAAGAAAACTATAGGTCCTTTATTTTTATGTTTTTCTTTTGGATGGTAAAGATGTATTCATTATAGGAATGACTTGGAAATTAAAGAAAAACACGCGCAGAGAAATGGAAATGTATAATACTATTGGCAGGGCTATTACTAAAGTGCCCTCTCTTACACATACAGGCATGCATACATCTATACGCTGGTGTGCGTTTCAGTCGGTCCTGTTTCTGCTCCTTCTACTTGTCTTCCTTTCCTGGGGCTTTGAGGACTCCACCTGGCCTGCTGCTTTCTCACCATGGTGTACTTTTCTCTGTTGCTTCTCGGTTCTTCTCACTTCTACTGTCATCCCTGCCATCCCTCCTCCTCCCAGAGGCTTTCCTTCCTGCTCTTGCCTCACTCCTGGGTGGTCATACTTGTCACACAGCCTGAGCAGGTGTGTTGGGTTGTCTGTGATTTTAATCGACCTATCTTTGGACCTCGATAGCATTCTCAGTTTTGCTTTATCCTGCTCTGGCTGGTCATCACTGTTTTTCTATTTTAGAAAATCTTTATGCCATCTCTCTGCTGGGTCTTCTCTCTTCCCAGTTGTCTTTGAACTTTATCTGGTCTTGCCTATTTTCTTTTCTAATTGCTTGGTTGGGACTTTCCTGGATCTGTTCCCCACTCTGTCCTGAGTTTCTGCTCATCATCCCCTTCTATCACGGCATTGTGGAGCATGCCCAGTCTTCACTATTGTCCTGTGCCTGTTTTCTCTAGGCTCTGGTCCCCTCTCACTTCCTTTCCTTGTCCTTATTTGATCTCAAGAGGGAACAGATACAGCTTGTGTTTGTGCATGTATAAGTGTGTGTGTGTGTGTGTGTGTGTGTGTGTGTGTGTGTAGAGTTGAGAGGAGGGAGAGTGAACACGGCTATCCATCTCTGTCACCTTCCCTTCCCAACCATCCTCTGTGGACAGCTATAGAGGATCTGCTGGAGTAGGTGATGCTTTTCAAGCTATAGTCTTTGAGTTCTTTGGGGGTAGTGGTTAACCTAGAAGGGGGACCTTGGAGTACTTCAGTCCATCGTGGGGACAAAGGCAGTATCTGGAACAAGAACTTAGGGTACATTCTGTTTAGGAAAAGGCTGGAGGAGGACATGCCGTATGTGGCTTGGGTAGCTGAGAACTGGATGGGCACAGGGGAATTCCTGATACCTCTGTCTTGAAGGAAACAGCCTTGGTTCTTAATCCTGGTTTTAGTCTATGCATGAGATTAACAGCCCTAGTTCAAGAGCTGAGTCTTCCTGGTGAGTTCTATGTAGATGAGTGGGTAAGGAGGATGTTGTGTAGGGGAAGAGAAAGTTCGATCATCCCATTCTTCATCCCCCAGATCTTGTGGATAATAAGATATATATATATATATAGATAGATAGATAGATAGATAGATAGATATATCTCTATATATATATATATATCTTATATATATAAAATAACACGAGTAGTGTTACTAGTGTCACCTAGATCCTGTCCACTCAGCCTCTCATGCCCACCCCACAGACAGCCAGTTCCGGATGTCCATCCTGGAGCGGCTGGAGCAAATGGAGAAGCGGATGGCAGAGATTGCAGCAGCTGGGCAGACACCTGGCCAGGGTCCAGAGGCTCCTCCAATTCAGGTACTTCTCCAACAAAGACTGGTCTACGGTGGGATCACTGGATCTCCACAAGGAGAGTGGTTCTAGTATGTGACGCGCCTCACTCACCTGTCCCCAGCCTCTCATCACCGGTACTCTTCTTCCTGATATCACCTTGCTGCCACCCCCCCCACACACACACTCTGTGGCAAGAGTGGCTATTCTGGGTTCCCTCTCAGCAAGACGGGCTCTGGACTATTTCTGATCTGAAGAAGGGTGGAGGTGAAGGTGAGGGTGGGGGAGGAATCAGGAATGTTGGGCCTCAGGGCTCTGTGGGGTCTGAGTCTCTGAAGGAAAAGGGCTGGGGGCTTAGAGAAGACTCTGGCTCCTGTGAGAGAAAAACCACCTGTGGACATGGCACCAGTCAGTGCTAGGATGGAAGCACAACATGGCAGTGGTGTGTAAGGTCAGCTCCAGAAGCGCTAGGCGTGAGCTGAGGGGTTGGGGATAGTGAGGCCACATAGGGACTCAAACTGTGGGAACTAGCTGTCTACAGTGGTAGTGCAAACCTGGAGTGGGAAAGGTGGTTGTGTGTGTGTGTGTGTGTGTGTGTGTATGTGTGTGTAAAGAGATAGAGAGAACTAAAAGCTGAAGCTGGGAAGATAACCTGCAGGACCAAATATCCAAAATCTCTGCATATGGGTGTGTGTACTGCAGGATGAAGGCCAGGGCCCTGGTTTCGAGGCACGTGTAGTGGTCTTGGTAGAGAGCATGATCCCACGCTCCACTTGGAGGGATCCTGAACGTTTGATCCACAGAAGCCCCTTCCGGGGCATGAGCCTTCTGCATCTGGCTGCTGCCCAGGGCTACGCTCGACTCATTGAGACTCTGAGCCAGTGGCGGTGAGCAGGGGCGGCCAGGGTTGGGAGAGTGCTGGGGGAAGCGGGGGCACTGGGCAACTATTGAGACTGAAGCACCAGAGGGTAAGAACTTGGATCTCTGCCTGGAAGGATCTGGGTCACTGTGGGAAGGTGTGCAATCAGGAAGATGGCGTTTGGAGGACTCCTAATATCCTGACTTAAGACACTGACTTCTTGACCAACTTAGGTTGACAGTCACTTCCAGCCCTTCTGCTTCTAATGTCCCTACTTTGTCCCATTTTTTCCCCCCTGACTGGGCTTTCTTGTTACCCTAACCTCTAGGAGTGTGGAAACTGGAAGCTTGGACTTAGAGCAAGAGGTTGACCCGCTCAACGTGGACCATTTCTCTTGCACCCCTCTGGTGAGGATGTTGTTCCCATGTTCCCTCAGAGTAATAAGCAATGGGAAAGGATGCTTCGAAGGAATGATCCTTTGAGGAATGCAGGGAAATACCAGGGTGGGCCAGGGCCTGAGGACTGGCTCCCTGGAAGAGGACAGGCCTCACCTCCACCTTCTCTCCTAAGATGTGGGCCTGTGCTCTGGGACACTTAGAAGCCGCTGTGCTCCTTTTCTGTTGGAACCGACAAGCGCTGAGCATTCCTGACTCTCTGGGCCGTCTACCCCTATCTGTGGCGCATTCTCGGGGTCATGTGCGCCTCGCCCGCTGCCTTGAGGAGCTGCAGAGACAGGAGCCTTCAGTTGACCACCCACTTGCTCTGTCTCCACCCTCCTCTAGCCCAGACACTGGTGAGAGCTGTGGGTCTTTTCAGAGGCACGTGGCCAAAAAATGTCCGGAGCGAAGCAAAGGGTGAGAGTGAGAGAGACAGGGATGGGAGAGAACAGGACCCGGAACAGCAGGGAAGGTGCTGGAGAGCTGCTCTAGCAGAGGACCTGGGTTCGGTTCCCAGCACCCACAGAGTACCTCACAATGGACATGTATTTGGGAAAAAAAATCTCATACATAAAGCAAGTCTGAAAGGGCTGAGAAACTGAGATGAGCCGAGTTGAGAGACTGGAGGGTAGCCTGCAGCTCCCCCATCCTTACCCATTCCGCCCTCCTCTCAGGTCTGAGCAGCGTCTCTTCACCCTCCGAGTTGTCAGATGGTACCTTCTCTGTCACATCAGCCTACTCAAGTGCCCCAGATGGCAGTCCTCCTCCGGCTCCTCTGCTGGCCTCTGAAATGACTGTGGAGATGATCCCAGGCCAGCTTTCTTCTGGTGCCCCCGAGACACCCTTACTCCTCATGGACTATGAAGCCACTAACTCCAAAGAGTCTGTGCCCTCCCTTTCTGGCCTCCCACTAGCCCAGAGGGATGTGGCTCCTCCAGAGGATGTTGACAGCCCACCAGCTGTGGATGTGATCCCGGTACTATTTATGTTGATGGGATTAGACTTATAAAGGCTAGGAATGGAGTGAGGTGCAGAGGTGGGGTGACACCGATTTCCATGAAGCAGAATCAGCCTGGCTTCAGCTTTAGAAGACCATTTACTATTTGGATAGAGGTATAGGACCCTTTGCTTAGTTCTTTCCAGACTCTATGATTCCACAGTCATGAGGTGGAAGAGGTTAAGAATTCTGGGGAGGCCGGGCGGTGGTGGCGCACGCCTTTAATCCCAGCACTCGGGAGGCAGAGCCAGGCGGATCTCTGTGAGTTCGAGGCCAGCCTGGTCTCCAAAGCGAGTTCCAGGAAAGGCGCAAAGCTACACAGAGAAACCCTGTCTCGAAAAACCAAAAAAAAAAAAAAAAAAAGAATTCTGGGGAGTATCTTCACTTAGAACTGTACTGTTGCAATTACCTGTCAACCCATGAAAGGTTCTTTTGTTTTTTTCCAAGACAAGGTCTCACTGTGTAGTTCAGGTGTCCTGGAACTCACTCTGTAGACGGGCCTCAAACTCAGAGATCTGCCTGCCTCAGCCTCCCGAGGGCTGGAATTAAAGGTGTGGGCCACATGCCGGGAGGTGAATCTTCAAGTATAGATAAGTGCTAGGACCTGTGGATATACTGGCTTTAGAAAACAAGAACTCCATCTCAGGAAGCAGGGGCAGGAGGATCTCTGTGAGTTCCAGGACAGCCAGAGCTACATAGTGAGACAATGTCTCAAAACCAAACCCAAACCTCCACAAAGGCAGCATCATGGGTTACGGCCAAGCAGGAAGTGCTATGTGCCTCACAGATCTCTGTTCACCAGAGTGTTCTGTGGTTAAGACCTTGGCTGCTTCTTGGAGACCTGAGGTGGAGTGGGCTACACCTGTGGAGGTAGAGGTTGGTCAGGTGGCATGGAGCAGGTCCAAGAGGGACAGTGGGTAAGGAGGAAGGGTGCTAAGATCTTCATCCTTCACATCTTGTGTTCTCCACAACATCAGCATGGAGGGCTGTGTCCCTCAGAGGGCATCAGTCAGAAAGAATGAGCAATTTCAGTTCCGAATCAGTGAACAGAAAAGCAGTTCCTGGGGCCTGTGCCTGATGTTACCTAGAAAGATGAAGGGGGGGGGGGGGGGGCGGCTTAAGGCTGTGCTCAAACACTAGAGTTCACACATCCCTCTTCATCCAGGTGGACATGATCTCACTAGCCAAGCAGATCATCGAGGCCACACCAGAGCGGATTAAACGAGAGGACTTCTCGGGGTTACCTGAAGCTGGAGCCTCACCGAGGGAGCAGACAGGCACCGTGGGGCTCAGTGAGACCATGTCCTGGCTAGCCAGTTACCTGGAGAACGTGGACCATTTCCCCAGCTCAGCCCCTACTAGGTGACCAGCTCAGAACAAAGCCTCCAGATTCTTTTTCAGAGAAAGATGGGAGGGAGGAAGCGGGCCCCCTTACAGCCAAAGCGCCGCCGTTCTGGCGGAGGCCCTGGGTGTTCGAGAAGGGACCTGAGCTGCTTGATAAACTCTGGGGCCACTCTCTTCAAACTCTGTCGCTGAAGATCGTCCTCAAAGGCCACCTCCAGCTGGAATAGGAGGGATTTAAGATGCTCCGTGATACCCTTTTCCTTATCCCCCACAGTGAACTGCCCTTTGAGCGAGGTCGCCTAGCTGTCCCTCCAGCACCTTCCTGGGCAGAGTTCCTCTCGGCATCCACCAGTGGCAAGATGGAAAGTGACTTTGCCCTGCTGACACTCTCCGATCACGAGCAGCGGGAACTGTACGAGGCAGCCCGCGTCATCCAGACGGCCTTCCGGAAGTACAAGGTCAGACAGACAGACAGCCCTGGGTCTCAGGGTAAATCAGTCTCCAGCCAGCGAAGCCTGTGGGCTCCCAGTGCTTTTGCAGAAAGAGCACTCATCCAGAGGCCTTAAACGGGTCTAAGAAAGAACCAAGGGGCCGGTACTTGCCACCAAGCCTGACAACCTAACTTTGATCCCTGGAATTCATAGTGGAAGAGAGCTTACTCGGTCAAGTTGTCCTGTGACGTCCACACACAGGCATGCCCATATACATACACAAAAGAAAGAAATATAAAAACCAACACGTTTTAAGGAGGGGACCTCGGGAGGAAGTCTACTAGGTGGGCAGTGAGATGCTGAGATGAGGAGGCTTCGTTTTCTTCCCTTAGGGCCGGAGGTTGAAGGAGCAGCAGGAGGTAGCCGCAGCTGTGATCCAACGTTGTTACCGGAAGTACAAGCAGGTTAGAGCCTTCTGTCAAAAGTCTACACATCCCCCCAGTCTAACCAAGTCCCTGTGCTGAGAGCCCTAACTTCCCCTCTCTCTCCACAAGCTGACCTGGATTGCACTTAAGGTATTAGGCATGAGATCTGGGCGTGAGTGTCGGTTAGAGAAAGGGATCTGCAGCCACCTAAGGGTGACCGACAGGGGTCTGGGTTTCTGTCCCTCCATTTCGGCTTCCGTCCCCTCTCTCCTTCCCTGCAGTTTGCACTCTATAAGAAAATGACTCAGGCGGCCATCCTGATTCAGAGCAAGTTCCGAAGCTACTATGAACAGAAGCGGTTCCAGCAGAGCCGCAGGGCAGCAGTACTTATCCAGCAGCACTACCGTTCCTACCGCCGCAGGCCAGGGCCTGCTCACCGGCCCTCAGGCCCCCTGCCGGCCCGAAACAAGTAGGGACCGCCCCCTCCCGCCTCTCCAGCCTCTGCTTACCTCTTTGATAAGGCCCACTCTGTTCTCTTCCTGCCTGGCTGCCTTTCCCTACAATGGTCTCAAGGTGGGGGCCTGGGGAGGCCTGAGTTCTATGAGGTCTCTCTCTTCTCCCACCAGGGGCTCCTTTCTCACCAAGAAGCAGGACCAGGCAGCCCGGAAAATAATGAGGTTCCTGCGGCGCTGCCGACACAGGTTCTAATCCCTTACCTGGCTGGATCTCTACCCCGTCACCTTTTCTTTATCCACTACTCTCCTCTGACTCCGCTCTGTGTCTCCACAGGATGAGGGAACTGAAGCAGAACCAGGAGCTGGAAGGGCTGCCTCAGCCAGGACTGGCCACCTGACCTCTCCACCGCCTTTCTCCACACCCCGGGGGGCCCTGGCTGTCTTAACAAGGAGAAGGCTTTCGGGACTAGGGGAGCCCCCTGTCGGCAGCTTTTTCTCCTTCACCTTCTTGGGAGCCCTTTGTAGAACCCCCGCCCCTTCCCCCAGCCTTAGTCCCACACTTGGCCTCCCCTCTGGTCGTGCCTCCTCTTTTGGTCCCTGGCTCCAGAAGACCCACGCCCCACATATCTGCATCTTCAGCTGTGACCTACGGAGCCCTGCCTGCACCTTCTCCATAACCCCGCTCCTGCCTGCACCTGACTAGGACCTTCCTGACTTGCCTTATTTATTTGTTCGACGAGTCTATGATGAATGTATCCGCCTCGGTCCCCACCACTGCCTTCGCTGCGCGCGCCCTCGTGTTTCAGGGGTGACTCTGCCCCACCCTGACTCCGCATGTTTGCGTCTGTTTCCTCCTTTCCTGGCCCTGTCTTCCCCATCACCCTGACTCTGGCCACCCACCTCGGGGTCCAAAGAGGAGGGGGTGTACATAGGATCGCGAGGCGGAGTCCCGCTCCCGTGGGGAGGGGTTTGTACATACTGTAACATACAGAGTATAGTGAAGAATCTATTTAAGGCGCTGCGCGGCCGGGCGTCTGGTTCCCTGGCGCGGCGGGGGGCCCCCGGCTGGCTCCACAAGCACTTTCTACTTGTGCATGGGCTTGGTTTATACGAACTGCCATTAAACATCTCTGCACCAGCTAGCCTCCGGCCTGTGTCTGCTGGGGGCGGGGCGGGAAGATCGCCACGCAAGTCCGCCGGCCTGGGCTCGCTGCCTTAAGCGGGGCGGGGCGGGGCAGCGCGGTTTTTCGCGGCCGACGTGTTTCCGGCCTTAAAGGCATTTCGCCCTTCCCTTTAAGACGCACCGCCCCCTCTCAGTTATTCCCAAGATGGCGGACCTACTGGGCTCCATCCTGAGCTCCATGGAGAAGCCACCCAGCCTCGGCGACCAGGAGAGTCGGCGCAAGGCCCGAGGTGAGGATCCCAGATTCACAACCGCGTATCTTAGCCCGGTTCTTGGGACCACACCGTCCCCCCTTTGAACAATGCCACCTCCTGCCCTAAAAGGCCCCTCACAGGCCACTTTCGAGACCCTCGGAGTCCTTAAAAGGCCTGCCGGCCCGCCCGCTGTTCTTTACAGACAATGATTGGCTACCTCAGCCTGTCTCCTGCCTCCTGCCTCTTCTTCCTAGCCTGGCCTTCTGCAGTCCTTGTTTGCGATTGGCCCACGGGCCCGCCTGTCTGCTGTTGGCGAGCGCTGATTAGTAGGGCGCTTTCTTCCGATTGGAGGATGTCGTATCCCTCGCCTAGGTCCGGCGTACCTCCAGTTCCATTCCGATTAGCTTTAGGGCACGCCCACCCACAATCTCTTCCCCTCTATTGGCTAGCTCAACTTACAGCTCTTAAGTGTAGTTTCTCCTTCCCTCTGACCTCCCTCAACCTCAGCACCTCCCATTGGTTAGCTGGGTCCTCCTTTCTCTGTGCCCCTCCTCCTCGAGTTAACCCAGTCCCTCATACCTCTGTTCAACAGCCCCTTCCTAACTATATCCTTAAATTCCTGTGCTGCCCAACCGGATCGTGATGTTGATTGGAGGGATGAGAATGGCCCGCAGGTTCTGATTCGCTCGTGGCCCCCCCTGTCCTGAGTATGAGTAGCTAACCAGAAAGCTTGCTGGAGTTTGGCAGCGTTGGTAGGGCGCGGCCCCAAGAGGCCTACTCAGTGTTGGCTCACGCTCTGGCAGAGGAAGGACAGCCTTCGGTTCACCCAGCTCCCAACATGTGGGCCCTGACCATGGACAAGTCTCATACCTGGCACCTGCTCCCTATCTGTCCAAAGGAGGCAGGACAGGCAGGATGCCTTCAAAATGTTCAAGAACTGTTAAATGTCCGTAGTCCCTTATTTACAAAACTTGTGGAGCCAATGATACCCATCAGGAAGGTTACAGACCGTGTCTGAGATGTTTATTAATGATCATAAAGAAGTTTAATAACCAGTTAAGTGCTTTGAGAGAAGTCTATATGTAAGAGAGATTAACTGGGGGGTCCCAAGCTTATCTGAAATGAGCTGAGCACCAAAAAATAGGTAATTCGGTGAAGAGAATGGATTCTTTTCGGAAGCTCCAGGAAAGCAGAGCTTAATAGGAAACAGGAGTTGAAATTACTTGTGTTCAGATGAGTGACAGAAGAGTACTCACATCAGCTAACAGAATAGGGGTCTTCGGCCACTTGCCTGGGGTCTCAGGTTACTAAGTAGCCAAATTTGGAACCCAGTCATGACTTTTTAGTCACGTTCTTAGCCTGTGTTCTTGAGCACAATCTTAATCCATCTCCCAAGATGCAGAAAAGCCTGGAAAAACCAATTAGGAAACAGTGAATGGTCAAGACCATGAAGTCAGAGAGGTGAGAGCCTCAAGTCTGTCAGACTCTGGTCGCTGAAGTACAACTGGACAGGAGGTGAGCAGGGTCCCTGCCCTCCAGCAGCTCATAGCCTGGAAGGAGAGATGAGGGGAAACAGAACAAAAAACCATGCATGTCTTTATCAGAGAATGTGCTTGGAGCCTGCAGGAAGAAGTCTTGACTCATGGTGAGAAATCGGTGTTTGCAAGAGAAGGAAAAGCATCCCACCTAGAAGGGACAACATGTACGAAGGCATGACGTGCCTAGGAAGTAGGAAGAGGTTCAGTGCCATTCTGGGGACTCCAGCCCTGTGGAAGAAGCGAGCCTAGGGTTTTGAAATACCAAAAGAAAGAAGGGGCATTTCAAAGCTGAGGACCAGGAGGAAGACACATGTGCCAAATCACAAGAGGCAGTAAACTCCTATCATGGAAGACAGGATAAGGGACCAGGTTAAAAGTAGTCTGAGGGCTGGGAATGTTGCTTCAGTCAGTGGTAGAACACTTGCTTAGCATGTGAAAGACCCTAGCTTCAAGCCTCAATACCACATCAGTCAATCCTAGGCTAGCATGGTGGGTCTGTAAGTTTGAGGCCAGCCTGGACACTGTAGTGAGTTTCAAGTCAGCCTGGGATATAGAGTGAGATCCAGTCTCAAAGTTATGGGTAGGGAGAGAAGACAGGCATGCAGGCACGCACTGCTCATCTTTAGGTGCAAGACCCTGAGTTCAATCTTCAGCATTCCCCTTTTAAAAAGTTGCACCTGCCCACTAAGGGCAGAGGGGATGATCTGGTACAAAGGCAGGGTCTGAGGAAGGGGAGGGGCATTCAGTAAGAGAGGAGAGCTTATTTAACTCTCTTTGGACACCTATACCCCCCAAAGAAAAGTGATGTCTTAGTTAGGGTTCCTGTTGTGTGATAAAAACAACATGACTAAAGCACATAATGGGCATTCTAGCCCAAAGTTCCAAATTTCTTCTGTAGTCCCTCTGTACCACCCCACACGCCTCCCAAAAAATACATGGCCAGGGCTATCACAACAATAGTCCACTCTCTGGTACCAGTTTCTGTCTTTGTTAGAGTTTCTATTGCTGTGATAAAACACAACTTGACCAAAAGCAACTTGGGAAGGAAAAGGTTCGTTTCAGCTTACCGTTCCACGTCACAGTCCGTCCTCGAAGGAAGTCAGGGCAGGAACTGAAGCCATGGAGTGCTACTTACTGGCTTGCCAGCCTGCTTTCTTATACACCAAGACCACCTGCTCAGGAGTGGCACCACCCACAGTGGGCTGCCCCCCCCCATCAATCATTAATAAAGACATTTTCCCGTACATAGACTTGCCTACAGGCTAGTCTTATGGAGGCATGTTCTCTATTACGGTTCCTTCATCTTAGATAACTCTGCTTTGTGTCAAGTTGACAAAATAACAAAACAAAAACAGAACAGGTGAGAAGGGCATCAGATGAGCCATTCCAGTGTCATCCTGACCTTAGAAGTTGTGGGGGGCACTATAACATAGAGGGACTTTGCCGGGTGGTGGTGGTACACACCTTTAAACCCAGCACTCAGAAAGTAGAAACAGGCTGATCTCTGTGAGTTTGAAGCCCGCCTGGTCTACATAGAGAGTTTCAGGACAGTCAGGGCTACATAGAGAGAGACTGTCTCCAAAAGTTAAAAGCTGGTTGTAGGAGTGCATGCTTTTAATCTCAGTACTCCAGAAGCAGAAGCAGGCAGATGGCTGTGATTTTGAGACTAGCCTGATCTACATAGTGAGTTCCAGGTAGTGAAATGCTATCTCCAAAATAATAATTATATAGAGAGATGAAAATTAAATCATTTCCTCTGACGCTGATGCTGTTCTCACTTCCTCCGATGCCTTAGTTCCTTCTAGACTCTGGGCATTAAGTGAATGCTAATTGGCTTTCTTGGAGGCTTGGTAAGTGGGGGTGATTCTAGTCTTTGTGGTCCCCAGCCACACTGAGCTCTGCAAGGGGAAAACTTGCAGCCATCTTGGTACTGTGGGGCTTAGCACAGTGTCAGGTTGTGGTATGGAGGAAACATCAGAGACTACTTGGTGAATCAGCAGTATCCTGCTGTCTGAGCACAGCCCTTTCCAGTGGTTATCAGACCCTCTTTGAAGCCTGACCACTACTCTACCCAGGCTTCAGACCTCATGCTGCCCTTTCTCACCCTAGAGCAGGCTGCCCGCCTGAAGAAGCTGCAAGAGCAAGACAAACAACAAAAAGCGGAGTTTCGGAAAAGGGTGAGAACAACTGGAGAGGTCAAAGGCAGCTTCGGAAGGACTTGCAGTAAGAGTTAGAAGATTGAGACTTGGTTGTGTAGACAGTGCCTCCAGAGAGGTGGAACTAAAGCCAGTGCGTGGGAATTGGGAAAGCAGCGGGAGGTTTAAGAAGGCCGTCGGCCGGAGTTTTGGGTGGACCTCTCATCTCATGTCCCCCTCCTTTTGTTTCTCCTAAGATGGAGAAAGAGGTGTCTGATTTCATCCAGGACAGTGCACAGATCAAGAAAAAGTTTCAGCCTATGAACAAAATAGAGAGGAGCATACTGTGAGTGTCTCTCGGCTTGGGGAGGCAAGAGACGGGTAGTGAAGGGACCTGAGGGAGCCAGTGGGGACTAGGCCTCACGGCTCACCGCGCTGTCTTCTGCCTCCTCCCCAGACATGACGTGGTGGAAGTGGCGGGCCTCACATCCTTCTCCTTTGGAGACGATGACGACTGTCGCTACGTCATGATCTTCAAAAAGGTGAAGGCTGGGCTCCTGCCTCTCCTCTCGGCCTGCCCCGCTACCTGAGGCTGGGGAGGAAGGAGATCACACTTAGATTTGGACCTCTGATTCTGCCTTCCCCTTCATCCCCAGGAGTTTGCACCCTCAGATGAGGAGCTAGACTCCTACCGTCATGGAGAGGAGTGGGACCCCCAGAAGGCTGAGGAGAAACGGAAGCTAAAGGTGAGCTGTGCCTTGCAGGCTCTGGAGCCTGTAACCAGCCCCTGCAAGAGGCCAGCTGGGGTCAGGGCCTTGAGCACAGGTGCCCCACCTCTGTGCCCTTAGGAGCTGGCTCAGAAACAGGAGGAGGAAGCAGCCCAGCAGGGACCTGTGGTGGTGAGCCCTGCTAGCGACTACAAGGACAAGTATAGCCACCTTATTGGCAAAGGAGCAGCCAAAGATGCAGCCCACATGCTACAAGCCAACAAGACCTATGGCTGTGGTGAGCCATGGTGGGAGACATGACGTGAGCATGGTTGGGGGAGGGGAGTGGAAACTGAGGTCTTGCCCACTTTCCCCTCTGCTTCCAGTGCCCGTGGCCAACAAACGAGACACGCGCTCCATAGAAGAGGCCATGAATGAGATCCGAGCCAAGAAACGTCTGCGGCAGAGTGGGGAAGAGTTGCCAACTACCTCCTAGGCATCACACCCAACTCCCTTTGACCTCCAGCAAGGCAGGGGCATGGAGGAACAAGGCTGCTGCTATCAGGACCTATCCTGGAGCCCCCTTCTAAACTATGAGGTCCTACCAGCTGTCACTCAGGCTGGAGGAGAAGCAGGTGTTTATCACTGCTGCAACTTGGATGTTTGGTTGGTGCGTGTGTGCGTGTGCGTGTGCGTGTGTGTGTGTGTGTGTGAGACTGCAAATGCGTGGGTGGGTATTTAATCTGTATTATTCTCTATTATCCTTGGAACGTTCTTCCCCATGGGGCTGGGGTTACTTTACATTAAATAAACAGTTTGACCCAATGCTCTGATTTGTACATAGAAATGTGGATACCAGGTCCATAGGCAGAGAAGAGAATAATTTTAGATTGAACAGTATAAAGTTGCTGTTTGTATAAGCTAAAGATGGCCAATTATTAGCACTGTTATTGTGACTTTCAGGTTTATTTTTATTTATTTTGTGGTGCTAGATATTGAACTCTGGGCCTCGTGAATACTAGGCAAGCACTCTTATCACTAAGCTGGGATGGAGTTGTTTTTTTTTTAATTTATGTGTATGAGTGTTTTCCCTGCATGTAAGGGTGTGCACATGTGCATGCCTGGTGCCTGTGGAGGTCGGAAGAGGGCACTGGAGCCTCTAGAACTGGAGCTACTGGTAGTTGTGAGCCACCAGGTCAGTGCTGGGAGCTGAACCCTGGTGCTTGTAAGAGCAACATGTGCCCTTAACCACTGAGCCATCTCTCCAGCCCCCTACGCTTGGAGTTTTGAGACAGGGTCTTATTACATAGTCCAAGCTGCCTTGAAATTTGTTATCCCTTCTCTGTCTCCCAAGGCCTGAGATTATAGATGTGAGCTACCACGCCCAGCTAAGATATAGTATTTTAAGGCTGAAGCCAAATGGCCTGGCTTTGTGTCCTGGCCCTACCAGTTGCTAACTCTGCTGTGTTGAATAAGGAATATTTAACTCTTCGTGTCTTGGTTTCCTTGTGTGTGAAAATGGGACAAGAATGGTGTATGTCTGATAGGACTGTTTCAAGGCTTATGTAGGGCAATAACATCAAGTATTGTGAACACTTCCAGATCCTCACAAGCTCCACTGAAGTGGTAAATGATCTCATTATCATTTATCCTCACAAAGCACTCAGTCTGGCTGCATCCTGCTCCAGACCCCTCTCCTGCTGGGAGCATCAGGACCCTCAGTCTCTCTCCATCCACTTCTGCCCACTCAATCGCTGTCTCTCACTCCATAGACACCGCTCCAGCTCCTTTTCACATACAGAATTTGCTTTTTCTAGCTTCATTCCAAAGTGTGAATTTCTCTTTTACATCCACCGAACTTTCCAATTCCTCACTTCCTTGTCACAGCCTGTTACATGTCATTCTCTGCCTCTTCCTCCTGCCGCCTGTCCACTGCCTGTCCTTCCCAGCTAGCTAATCAGCCTTTCCCTCCTTCCTTCCAAGGAGCACACCGTGGTCTTGTTTAGCAGTGTTTATTTCAGGGAGAAGGGCTTGAAGGCCCGTGTCTGTTCTTTGGTGTCCCGGAGCCTCCAGCTTCTCATTTGGCCTTTGGATTACGGAACTTTCGTCCAGCGAAGACAGCTTTGTCTCCAAGAGCCTCCTCAATCCTATAATACAAAAATCAGAGCTGCTCCCTTCTAGCCCAGGAGCACCTTCCTCTCCCCACAGGCTTCTGTACCCACTGTACCTCATAAGCTGGTTGTATTTGGCCAAACGCTCTGAACGACATGGGGCACCAGTCTTGATCTGAGGTGGGAAAGGGATTTGGAGAGGTTGGTTTGGGCCCCAAAGGAGCAGGCTGTAGTGGTATCCAACTCAGGTTGACACCAAGGTGATCAAAAGAAACTCAGATCCTCGGTAGAGGGAAGCCCTGAGTACCTGTCCTGTGCAGAGTCCCACCACGAGGTCAGCAATGAAAGTGTCTTCCGTCTCCCCAGAGCGGTGGCTCACCATCACCCCCCAGCCATTAGACTGTGCCAGTTTGCAGCTGTGTGGGAAGGACATTTGGTGAGGCCTTATGTGACCTCCTCAGTAAGAAAGCCAGGGACAGGCAAGCCAGAGCTTTCTCTTTGTTTTGGGCAGTGGGCACTGCAGGGGATGTAGTGCCTAAGTTCTCTGGGAAGCAGGAGAGGAGAGATTTCTGATCTTGGATTAGGGTGGTCAGAAGATGGTAGAAGAGCACAGTGTGAGAGGGGGTAAAGGGACATGGCAGAGCCACAGTGGCAAAGGTCTTGGGGACAAGCCAAGGGTTAGTCATAGCCTTGGGGTTAAGAGTGCTTGGGTGGGTCAGGTTCCCAGGGAAGGGTAGACGTGTATGGCGAGAACACGAGCAGTGGGTTGAGCTGCAGCTGAGGGTGGCCACTCTGAGCCTGAGTCAGGAGACACTCACGCCTGGATGGATTCTGTCACTGAGCCAATCTGGTTGACCTTCAGTAGCAGGCAATTGCAGGCCTTCTTCTCAACAGCCTGAGCGATCCTCTTGGGGTTGGTGACTGTAAGGTCATCTCCCACAATCTGGATGTCCACTCCAGAGAGGAATGAGGTCCATGTGGCCCAGTCATCCTGGTCAAAGGGGTCTTCAATGGAGACCACTGGTAGGGATGTGAGAGCAGAGTCGGGGTTAGAGACAGGGGCCTGATGGAGGGGTGACAAGAAGCAGGAGCTAAATGGAAGCGGCAGTGGAGCTAAGGTTGGAAAGGGCTGGGATTGTGGCAAAGCCAAGTAACTGACACCCATGTCGGGCAACTGCAGAAGTCAGGGCAGGAAAGAAGCACATGGAGACCTCACCGGGATAGTTCTTGATGAAGTTCTTGTACAGCTCCCCAAGCTTCTCCCCACTGATGTGCCGTGCAGGATCGTCGGGTGACTTGAAGTCCAGGTCATACTTCCCATTGCGATAGAATTCAGATGCTGCCACATCCATGCCAATTACCACCTTGTCTGGGTAACCAGCTGCCTGAATGGCTGTCTTTAGCAGCTCCAGGGCTAGGAGAGGAGCAAGAAATAACCTGAGACTCCAATGTCCCCTGCATCTGCAGTCTCTCTTCCTCCCCACCTCACAGGGACCCGGGGGGTCTCTGCCCCAGGATGTTCCCACTGACCCTCGTTGTTCTCCAGGATGTTGGGTGCAAAGCCGCCCTCGTCCCCCACATTGGTGGCGTCCTTCCCATACTTGGCCTTGATGACCCCCTTGAGGTGGTGGTAGACCTCGGCACCAATGCGCATGGCTTCTTTGAAGGAGCTGGCTCCCACTGGGAGGATCATGAACTCCTGCATAGCCAGCTTGTTTCCAGCGTGAGAGCCCCCGTTGATCACGTTGAAGGCCTGAGACAGGAGACAGTGCTCAGAACTGGGTGGTGGGGGGTCAAAGGTGAGAGGGAACTGGAGGTGGGAGCTGGATTCCCTGCTTACTAGCTGAGTGGTTTAGGATGCATAACTGTACTCAGGGCCTTTCCCTCATTTCTACAAAGTGGTTACAATGCCTACTTCACTGTAGACTCTTCTGAAAATTAGGAGAAAATGAAGATAAAGTGCTTAGTACATGCCTGATGTGTAACAGAATAATTTTATGGCATTCTAAATAAACTAGCTTGTTTCACTCTCAAACATCTCTATTAACTACACACTCTTACTAATTTCTTCTTTACGGACGAGGAAACTGAGGCACAGAGGTTAAATAACTTGCCTAAGATCACACAACTAGAAAACAGGCCAGGCCCGGGGCTGAACCCAGCAGATGTCTCTAGAGCCCAGGCTCTTTTTTTTTTTTTTTTTTTTCCGAGACAGGGTTTCTCTGTGTAACAGGTCTGGCTGCCCTGGAACTTGCTTTGTAGGCCAGGCTGGCTTCGAACTCACAGAGATCGGCCTGCCTCTGCCTCCCAAGTGCTGGGATTACAGGCATGCACCACCACCATCCATGCTCTTAACACAATCTTCCTAGTGAATAACAATAAATGGTGACGTTAAGTTCTACCCAGGCCATGCAAGGCTCTAAGGATGGAAGCAACTGGGGCAGCAAGGGAATGAAGAGAAGACAGACGATGGACACACAGAAAAGCTGGGCAATGGACAGACTGACAGGAAAGCTGGGCAATGGACAGACTCACAGGAAAGCTGGGCAATGGACAGACTCACAGGAAAGCTGCACAATGGACAGACTCACAGGAAAGCTGGGCAATGGACACACAGACAGAAAAGCTGGGCAATGGACAGACTCACAGGAAAGCTGGGCAATGGACAGACTCACAGGAAAGCTGGGCAATGGACACACAGACAGAAAAGCTGGGCAATGGACAGACTCACAGGAAAGCTGGGCAATGGACAGACTCACAGGAAAGCTGGGCAATGGACAGACTGACAGGAAAGCTGGGGAATGGACACACAGACAGAAAAGCTGCGCAATGGACAGACTGAGCTCTCTGATGGAAAAACCTCAGTACTCTAGATGCTCAATGTGTTTATTATATAAGCTCAGCATATTTATTATATAGAGTTGAACAGAGAAGCAGGGTTATTGAATAAGTATAGACAAGGAGGTGGGGTTTATAGTATACAACTGGACCCACGGGACAGGGTTAGGGGATCTCAGTAAGGGCAGTCTCTGTAGGGGAGTGGTCTTCAGACCGTAAACATCCAAGGGGGAGGGAGTTATGGTGGACATATTACGTACACACTATCAACACTTGCACCTGGTCACCAAGGAAGACTGCCATTCCTCCTGGGTCTGAGGCTCTGGGGTCTTTGACAAGGCTGGTTCATGTCAACATACACATTCACCCAGGACTTCATACACTCAGGGCTTTCTCTTCACCCGACAAAACTCAGAGTTACTACTAAGAGGGCAGTGACTTTATACGGACTCAGAAGGTACACAGAAATACTGAGATCCTCGCCCTGAGGATGCTTTCGAATCTGACTGGGGGAATGGACTACAAAGATGGAATGAGGTCTGAGGAAGCAGCCTGAGCCTGGAATGTGAAGGGACTAAGGGGCCTGGCCAGGGAAGGAAACATCAAGAGGCTTAGCGTTAGATTGTGGGGAGGAGGGAGGGCGGGAGCACAGCACCAGAGAGATTTCATTTCAGGAAATGCTTCTTTGGAGCAGGATCTGCAAGGTAGATTTTCTAGGGGGCTACTCACATTCCTGGCTGGGAAAGGGCAGCTGTCACAGGGATTTAGAAGGGACAGCCACACTCACAGGCACAGGAAGTACGAGATCAGGATTCCCTGCAAGATCTGCGATGTGTCGGTAGAGAGGGACCCCTTTCTCAGCTGCTCCCGCCTTACACACAGCCAAGGACACACCCAGGATGGCATTGGCCCCAAACTTGGCTAGAGGGAGGCAAACAGGGAGAAGGATGACAGCTCTTGCAGGTTTTGTGGTTAATTCCTTGAACATTCCCTCCGTTCACCCCAGGAAGAAGCTTCCTAAACCACTGGACATTAAGGTTTCATTAACTCATCTCTTTCCTGGCCTGCAGACTTCTGGGAGTTCACCCCCTCCTCCCTGGGCCAACAGTTTTTCGCATGTTGTCTCCTGCCAGCCAGGCCTGGCAGGAGACAGGCATCAGGAAATGCCTGTGGAATGAATAAAGGGCTATCCAGCTTCGGTGTGCCCCAAGATGGGCCACAGGAACCACCCAGCCAGCTGTCCTTGGCCTCTCGTCCACCCTTGCCGCATGCCATGCCATGCCACACTCTGCCCATCTCTGGCGCCTCACTCACACTTATTCTCTGTCCCGTCCAGCTCAATCATAAATTTGTCAACTTTTTCTTGATCCACAACACTTAGTTTCTGGAAGAGGCAGAGGTTGGATTTCTCAGGAGCCAGGTAATGTGCAGGATGAAGGACAGGTGAAAATATTGGGAGTGGGGCTGCCTGGGGGAGGCAGGGGTCACAGGGTCACAGGTGGAAGATGGGGGGCAGCCAGCTCCTCCAACTTGCCTTCTCCAGCAGTGCAGGGCCTAGGGTCTTGTTGATGTGCTCCACAGCCTTCAGCACTCCTGGAGGCCAGAGAACGGGTTCAGTTTTCTGAGGGGATTAAGCCTCTTCCTTATGGGGTCCTTGGCTTTGGGTTTGGGCCCTCTACTCTGTCCTGGGTTAGTCTTTGCTCACCTTTCCCCAGATAGCGGGATTTGTCTCCATCTCTTAGTTCCAGCGCTTCATAGATACCCGTGGAAGCTCCGCTGGGCACAGCTGCTCGGAATCGACCTGGGCAGGAGGAACTGGCAGATCAGAGGGAGCCCGTTCACAAGGGCCTGGGGGCACCTCCCTGGACCCAGGGACAGGAGAAAATACAGAGAAACTCCTGCGCCCCCCCCCCCCCCAGCTTTAGAGCCAGGAGGAGGAGAGGGCCTGTGAAGGAGTCTGGGGAAAGGAACCTCTGACACAGGACAGGATGTAGTATAGAACCCTTGAGAAGGAGCAGGTGAGATGGAGGTTTTCTGAGGCAAACCAATTCAACGGGCCTATATTACCCTTGGCGGTGTGCAGGTCCACCTCCACTGTGGGGTTGCCCCTGGAGTCCAGGATTTCTCGGGCAAAGATTTTTTGCATGGCCATGACTGCACCACAAAAGATGAGAGTGAGCAAGTGTGGACAGTTGATCCCTTAAGGAACTAGAAATCCCTTGCCCTTTTAAGAGTCTTCTCCACCCCAAGAAGGCAGGTGCTGGAGCTAAAAATACCCCACAAAAAGGTCATAGACCAAAGAGGCAGGCAGGCCGGCCGGCCCCCTCCCCCACCCTCCCCCACTCGGAACAGCTCTTGTTCCACCCTCCCATCCTGAAAATCAAGGGCTCACGACTTTATAACCCCAGATGAAACCACTCCCTAATACTCCACCAAGCTTATGCCTTCTTCTTCCACTTTTCTGATTAAGTACCTGCTTGCTGCATCTTCAAGCCCTCAAATCCTATCTGGTTCTCATCGTCCCATTCCCAAATCCTCCTAGACCCCCAATTCTCTGCCTGGCTTAATTCTGTCTACTTTATCTACTTCCCCATTCCTCAGAGTCTCTTTTCCTCTGTCAGTATTCAAGTATTTGCCTCAATCCTGCTTGCCCCAACCTGACCACTCTCTTTCGAGCCCCCTAGTCCTAGGAAGAAAAAAGCCAAAACTTCCCTCACTTTTTCCAGCACCACCCCACACCTGCACACCAGGAACTGAAGTTCTAGCAAACCTGTGACAGCTTCCCTGGGACTTTGAATGAAGCTCCTCGTCTAGGTGGCAGCTGGGACAGTGTCAGCTCACCCCTTCTCAGGCTGGGCATTTATCTCCAAGCCACCCTGTCCCCCAGCCAGCCCCGCCTCTCTCATTCCATCCTCCTCCCCTCCACACCAGGCTGACAGCCAAATGCCCACTAGAGCCTCAAGCAGAAGCCTCTGGCCTGGGTACCCCTTTTCTCAAAAGTTAATGACTACCCCATACTTGTTCTTTCTGCCCCCCAAATAAAAGACTCTACTTTGAAGTCCACTCTTGGAGGGAGCAGGAGAGGGGGGCTGCTGATAGGAGGGTCTCTCTCTCTCTCCCCTCCTTAACCTTACATTCCCCTTTTGCAAAGGTTAAAGAGGAACCGGTGCCCTTTAGGAAAGGCCAGGGGTAATCTGAGCCCTGCAGGCTGGGGAGGGGGCCTGGAAAAGGGGCTGCAAGACTGACATGCACACGTGCTCCACTCACTTGGAGGCAGGCAGTGCAGGCCACACAGTTGGGGGAAGGAATCAGTGATGCTGAGCAAGCTCTGAGGTCTAAAGTTGACACCCCTCCGCCATAGAAGGCGAGCGCTTTCACTTCTCAGGGTCCTCATAACGGCCACTTCGGCACCACTCCACCAACCCTACCCTTCTTGGCCAGCGAAGGGCGAGGAGAGAGGCCAGGAGACGAATATAGACGGGCCCTGAGCACCGACTGGCTCGGCGCCCGGCAGATAGTGCTGGGGCAGCACTTAGGGCCCAGCGTGAAGACTAGTGGTCAGGAGTCTTTTCCCCCACCGACCGACTGTTCGCGCTTCAGAGCTCAAGCCTTGCCTATCACAGAATGGTGTTCTATCACGAGTGGGGTTGGGGGGGAAACCATGAATGGACTCTAGAAGGGGATGACACTGGCGGCCGCTCTGTCCACCCATCGGCAGCACTGCAGGACGTGAGTCTCTGCACTCGGTAACTCTCCTCCACTGAGCGGGTCTCGGGCGTGAGTGGGGTCTGTCCCGCGCTCCGTGGAAGCCTGGCAGGCCGGCCGGCCGGCCGGCCGGCTCGTGTCCCAGGGCGCCTTGGCTTCTCACCCACCCGCCGGCGCTGCAGCGGGTGACTCACTGGGCGGCCGGCTCTCCAGCGCTCCTCCCCGTCGTCGTCGCCGGCCCTCCCCCTCGGGGTCGCCCTCCTCGCCTCCACCCTAGGGTCCCCACCTGCCGTCGCGTCCCTGTCCCGTCCCTTCCCCCGCCCCCCTTATGTCCTGCCGCTCCCTCTGGGACTTTTCCACCCGGGGCGGGGAGGCGCGCCGCGCCGGCCAGAGGTCAGGGGATGGCGGGCGTAGAGCGCCGCCACGTGCCCCAGCGCAGCCCCGCCCGTGACTCAGCCACGCGGCTGTCGAAGAACCTGGGCTCGGGGGGCGTGGGGGAGCCAGGGTTTGGGGGGGGGGTGTGGACATCAGGGAACCCAACAGGCCTCCAGAGACGCAGCGAACTCGGTCCTTAACACCAGGAGGGGCTTCAAACCCTGGCGCCCCTCCTCCGAGGGACCGGAAGCCGCCGAGCCCCTCGGCGGCGGCGGCGAGGGTCCCGAGTGACTCATTTACTCCCGCCGGCCTCACCGGCCTGCCGTCCCCGCCTCCCGCCCCAGCCCAGCCCCCGGGGCGGCTAGTGAGCTGAACGCACACAAGTACTTAGCAAAAGTTTTATGGGGGGGGGAAAAAAAGAAAAGCCCGATGGGCCCAACGTAAGAGGGGACTTTCCCCTTCTTGTAAAAGTTGCCATCCTCGGGACTTTAGTATTCTTCCGCCTTGAAAAGAGTCCCGCCCGTGTCACCCGGCTGGCGCCCCTGTTCAGTGACCTCTGTAGAGAGGGTTCAGGAGTAGGGCGAGGCTCTGGGCTGGAGCGGATCCAGCGAAGGAATGATTCCCCTAGAATATAGGGATGCACTCGAGCGAGCCCGGCGTGTGCGTCTCCGGCAGACAGTTGGGGCAGGTGCCCTGGGTTGGGGACCTTGACCACTGAAAAGGACCGGAGTATGCGATCAAATTTAGTTTTGCTCCCTTGTCGTCTAAATAAAAACAATTCAAAGTGGATGGAGTAGGCAGCAGCGCACAAGCCAGGGCCTCTGCCCGCTCCGCCTGGTGGGGGGGGGACGCGTCTTCCCTCCGAGGAAGGTCCAGATCGGTGCCGCCGCCGGGCGCGCACTCGCGCCGCCAGCCGCTAGCCCCAACCGCCCCACGCGCTGTCTTCTCCCGGCCCCGGCGCAGGCGCGGGCGCACGCGCCGCCGCCGCCGCCGCCCGCCGTTCCTTCCCTCCCGCGGAGGTGGGGGTGTGTGAGTGTGTGTGTGAGTGTGTGAGGGAATCATTCGGTTTAACCCTGGGTTCCCCGCACCCACTTGAATGTGCTCAACCTTACTAATTTTCCTCCTTTTTCTCTCCCGTCTCCCTCCGGCTTCCTCCTTTTATGCCGAAGGGGTTTGTATTCAGTATGAATTGGAGCGAGCCCTAACCTAAACCTCGCTCCTGCCACCGCCACCGCCACCACCACCACCACCACCACCACCACCACCACGCCAGCCTTTTGCACGGCTTTCCATCGAACTCGGCAAATTTTGCAAAAGCGGGGAGGTGGGGGGTGGGCGGGGGGAGGGCTTTTTAAAATTGCATTTGCAAAAGTTCGCTATCTGGCCAGGCCGGGGAGGGAGGGGGGTGTGGAGGGAGGGAATGGGGAGCAGGCCCCGCCCCGCCGCCCTTTGCAAATAAAAATCTAGGGGGGGGGGGAGGAGCAGGAAGTGGCGGTGCGAGGGCTGCTGCACAGCTAACAGAGCCGCGTTCCGGACGGCAGCGCGTGCCCCGAGCTCTCTGCCTCCCCCCGCCCGCCAGCCCGAGCCCAGCCCGCGGCCCCAGCAGCAGCCCGCAGAGCAGCCCCAGCAGCAGCGCCATGGCCGGGTGGAACGCCTACATCGACAGCCTCATGGCGGACGGGACCTGTCAGGACGCGGCCATCGTAGGCTACAAGGACTCGCCCTCCGTCTGGGCCGCCGTCCCCGGGAAGACCTTCGTTAGCATTACGGTACTGCGAGGCTTGTGCGGTCCGGGGCAGTGACGGGGCTCAGACCCTCGGGGAGAGGCTCGGGTGGGGGCGGGCGCAGTCTAGCGAAGGCAGCGAGAGGCCGGGATCTGGTCCTCTGCCTGGAAGCGGCGCGAATGGCGGCTGCATGGACCTAGCTCCCTCGGTTGCCCCCCGAGCCCTACGCTCCGCGGCGGCGGCGGCGGCGGCGGCGGCGCCCATCCCGCCCGCCACCCCGCTTTCTGCGACGGGGCGTTACATCCGGGGCACAGGGCGGGGAGGGGCGCGCCGCCCGGTGCGGCGGCCCACTTCCGCCTCCTCCAGGGCGGGGCAGGCACGCGCTGCGTTTTGGCCTGGGCTTGGGATTGATAAGGGGGCTCGGGGAGCCCCGGCTCCCCTTTGGGCCGCCCGCTCGCGCTCCCTCCACCATTGTTTGCCTCTGCGCTGGTGGGAGCTCCAGGCGCGTGGCCTCGGGCCCTCGCCCGACCTCCGGGAGCTGCCTGCCCCTCCCAGCTCCGTTAGAGAGGGCGAGGCCGCCACACACACACTCACACACACCCCCAATTCGGCACGTTAGCCTCAACATTCCTGTGAAGCCAAACCCGGAAGTCCCCCTCACCCTCCCTTCCCGCCATCCGGGCCGGCCCGGAGTAAGGGAACTTTGTGAGAAGTTCTGACACCGTAAAAGTGAAGGGATAAGGTTGCTGCTGTCCCCACCACCTTCCCTGGCCACACTGCCCGGAAGTGGGGAGGGGGAGCGGAAGTTCGAATGGGGGGGGAAGGGGATTTCCGGGCGGGAGGGTACCGGATATAGGGGTTTGGGGTTTAAGGGGGGAGAAGAAGAAAGGTTCCCCGGAATGTCTACACTCAAGACAGCCTAGTCCCCCAACCCTTAAAAGTTTCTCAACTTTCCTAGAAAGCCCCCAGGGGTCGGCTTCCTCATCGTGGGGCGTAGATACCTGGACCTAAACTCTAGGTTACCGGGAGACCCAGGCGTCCGGGTTCCCAACAACGCCTGCAGAACCTTTGACCAAATAAGGACAAAGTTGCTTCTCCTCCTTCCCTGCCCCCTCCCTCACCCTCTCCGCTTCTGCTTTTCCTGAAGGACTGTTCTGAGCATCCAAAGGCTCCCCCTGGATCATTGATTGATTTTTGGTACCCAGGTTTTTCTCCCTTTGCTTTCCCTATTTAACATCAAGGCCTAAGTCTTTAGAGAAGTATTATTCCTTCTTCCCTGGTCCCATTTATTAGGCCTTAGGATTATGATCTTTTTCTGCACCTCCCCCCCCCCCAAGTTTTGATGGTGTGTATGAAGCACATTCACCCCCAACTCCAGGATAAATAAGTGGATTCTTGGAAAACGAGTTAGCCGGTGCACTAACTTAATGAGGTGATTGATTCTGATTCTTCCAGCCAGCTGAGGTTGGTGTCCTGGTAGGCAAAGACCGGTCAAGTTTTTTCGTGAATGGGCTGACACTTGGGGGCCAGAAATGTTCTGTGATCCGGGACTCACTGCTGCAGGATGGGGAATTTACAATGGATCTTCGTACCAAGAGCACCGGAGGAGCCCCAACCTTCAATGTCACTGTCACCATGACTGCCAAGAGTAAGTTTCTGAGTTTGAATGGTTGGTTCTCAAGCTTTGAAATCCCTGATGTATCTCCTTTTGTTAATCGGTAGGGGGTTTTCTGTGGTTCCTCAATGTGAAGGTTGCAAAACAGTATTTTACTCACGGTCTGCTGGATGTGGGAACCTTTGGGTTTTCTACCTCTGGCTCCCCATCTTGTAAAGGGACTAAATAACACTGCCTAAGTCCCTTCCTGCCTTAAGCTTTTTGAGATTAGTTTGCTTGGTATAGGTTATTGGAATCTTAAGTCAGTGTTGACTCTAATCTTGAGTCCTGTAAACTTTAGAGGTAGGAAGCTCATCCACAGCATACAAGCCATACAAGTCTACAGCCTGTGTGTGACCTCGACATTTTGCATTTTCTTCCCTAGTCTTTAAGCTAGATTTTTTTTTCCTCCTTTGAAAAGCTCTATTGTTTTAGGGTGACTGACAGCCTGCCTGTGTGTGTTGGGGGGTGGTTGGGAGGAATGAGGTTAGGTTACAGCCCCCAGGGCTGGACAGCTGCTGAACAGCTGGCAGGGTTGAATTGTGACACCTGGGTCCTAGCCTCCTTTCTCTTTCCTCCAGCGCTAGTCCTGCTGATGGGCAAAGAAGGTGTCCATGGTGGTTTGATCAACAAGAAATGTTATGAAATGGCCTCCCACCTGCGGCGTTCCCAGTACTGACCTCATCTGTCCCCTCCCCCACCGCTCCCTTCAGCTTTTGCACCCCTTCTTTCCATACACACACACACACCATTATTTTTTTGGGCCATTACCCCATTTCCCTTATTGCTGCCAAAACCACATGGGCCGGGGGCTGGGGCTGGACAGACAGATACCTCCCCTTACCCATACCCCCTCCTGTGTGTGTTTGGAAAAATTTTTTGGGTTTTTTTTCTTTTTTTTTTTTTTTTCTGAATAAAAAAGATTCTACTAACAAGGTCCTGTGTGGTTTTGCACTTGGGGTATTAGTTGGAGGCAGGTGCTGTGGCCCACCACCATTGAGCTTAGCTATTTGCGTCTTGGCGGTGTCCAGACTGAACCCTTTGCATTCCTTTCCTTTCTGCTTTTCACCCCCCAAGACTAAGCATTCTTTCATGTGCCCAAGGCCCCTCTATAGTGGTATTTCCATTTCAGGCCCAGTTGAATGTGTATGATGGAACATAGCCATCTAGACCAGAGAATGGGTCCAAGCCTGTGGCTGAGGCAGGGCCACTTGAGTCATCCTGTGTAGGTGGGGCTCCCCCTCCCTGAGTCATAGCAGAGGCAGCTGGGGCTGTCCCTCTGACAAGTTCGTCTCATGAGGTGATTCTTTTTCCAGAATTTCACCTGTATAAAAATGATCTTACTCTTTCTTAGTCCACAAAAACAATTTTATTAACCCAAGAAGTGAAGACCATGTCCCTAAGGTTCCCAGCCACCTCAAAAGGATGAGGCCAGTTTGAGAACCTGGGGTGGAAATGTCCCCTATCCCTCAGCTTATTAGACTGGAGGAAGAGTTTGTGCAAATAGATCACCAGAGGTCCCAAGTGTGGGAGTTTCAGGCCAGGGCAGCAGATGAAGGGGAGGGTGGGGGGTCTGTAGAGGGCCCAGGAAAGACCAGGGGTGCTGGGGCTAGAGATCCAAAGGAGGTGGGAAGAGTAGGGCTAGAGCCCAGGAGTGGGGTCCACTCTGAAGCAGGTTGGTCCCTTGGCTCCCCTTCCTCATCACCTTCCTCTTGCCCTTGAGTTTCTTCCTCCTGCTCCTCATCCCCAGGACCCCGATGGACAGGCTGTTTGCAGATGGGGCAAGTCTTCCGGGTCTGAGTGAGCCAGGGGTCCACACAGCGGCTGTGATAGGCTATGGAAAGGAATGTATAAAGTACCTGGGCTCTGCAGGTGGGGCATAGGCAGAGGTAGTGGCCTCACCATGTGCACAAGGAAGTACCCGAAGCTTGTCCCCATCCTCATACTCATCCAGACAGATGGCACAGACATCATATTGATCTCCTGGGAGAAAGAAAGGATGCACTGAGCCATTCAGAACCAAGCCCAAGAGAGTTCATAGTGGAAGGCTAGAATTAAAACGTGTAAGAATTGTTTTCCCAAGCCAGTGCAAGCTCTTAGGGCAGGCCACAGAAAAGCATGGGGCTAGAGGGGACAAGGAGAGATAAGGGAAGTGGGTTGGGGGGAGGGGAGGAGGGGAAGCAGAAGTGGGAGGGACGAGGCTTCTGCTATACCCTTATATGGCACTGGAGGCTCCAGGGCTTAACCCAACTCCTCACCTGCTGTCTGAGTCCTCCCAGCTCCTTATGTCTTTCTACTCTCCACACTCACACATAAGGTCAAAATTTCTACTTGACTTTGTTTTCTACTCCTGCTCTACCCTACCTCCTTTGTGGTTGGTTGTGTGTAAAAAAGAAGCAATGGTGGCATCTTCTAGCACCTCACCGCTTTTTTTATCCCTGATCTACTGGGCTCAAAACTCCTTTAAGATGGGCTCTGTTCCCATGCCCTTACCCTTTTGATAGTCATGAGTAGGAATCTGTTTCAGTTGCTCTTTGGTAAGTCGGTTCCGCTGGAGCCGTTTCCGGTGCTGGATACAACGAACTATCTAGGGGTAAGGGAGAGTGGGCCAGGCTTAATTAAAAAAAAAAAAAAAGGAAAATCCAACAACCACCGCACTTCCCATCTCCAGACCCAGTCTGGCCTTGTAAGTTCTCCCCATGGCTACTCACCAGTACTGATCCCATGGCCAAAACCAGCAGTCCTATGATTCCAGTGAAAGGAATGAGATAATAGCCCAAGGGGAAGCTATTGTCTGGAACAAGAAGCACCCGCGCCCTGAGGAAACAAAGACAAGCCTCAAGCCAGGCAAAACCAGGTAACTGGATTAGGACAAGACATGGGTGAAGAGAAAGTTTAAAAAAAAAAAAAAAAAAAAAAGATGAAGAACTTGAGCCTGAGTGGGTAGCGCAGTGAGGCTTGGGCTCCAGGCTGCCATCCATGGAAAGGGTGGGAGACAAGTGGGAAGAAAGCATATGTCCTACCCCTTCTCATAGACAAAAAGGGCGCGTAGGTACTCTGCACTTCTCTCTCCAATAAATACAGATGGGATCCAGATCTGCTGTTGGATTTCCTCTGCAGGGAACAGGATATTAGGGATTTACCTTCCACACAATTCCTGGAACTGGCATTTGACACTTTTGCCCATCCCACCTAAAGAACTGGCCTCTTTCGGTCTTTAGTCCTTCTACTTGAAAACCCAGTAGTGCAGATGTCCCCAGCCTTACCACTGTTCCACACCATGTTCAGAAGCTCATTGGAATTGACATTGTGTACCACAGCTGCACCATACCCAGCTTTCTGGGCATTTAGGACCTAGGGAGACAGCAGGGACAGGAGTCATAAACTGTGCCTCTCCTCACTCCCGGTGTCATTTACCCTGTTTACCAACTCCCATTCCACATTTAGCAACCTTGAGGTCAAAGTTGCAGTCGAATCTTCGAAGCAGTGCAATAAAGACTGACCCATTGACCGGGGCTGAGGGTGGTGGGGCAATGGGACTGCAGGCATTTTCTGGGTGGGCCTCCACAAGGAACCCCTGAGGGAGAAAAGCAAACATTTTCCATCTTTACATTCTGCCTCCCACAGAGCCTATCCAGCATAATGCTACACACACACTGTATTCTGCAGCTCTACCCTCAGTACTCATTCTTGAGGTCTCAGCATCCCACCCAAATCAGACTCTACATTTCAGGCAGCCATGGTAATGCATGCATTTAATCCCAGCACCTGGAAAGCAGAGGCAGGCAGGTCTTTTGAATGGAGGCCAGCCTGGTCTACAAAGAGTTCAGGACAGCCAGGGTTACACAGAGAAACCTGTCTAAAAAAACCAAACAAAAAAGCAGAATCTACATCTCTAGCTTCCCGAAGATGCACTTACAGTACAAAACATCCCTTTAGCAGAGGCTCCCTGAACTTCTCAAAATTCTAGGCTACTTTAGTTGTTTTTTTTTTTTTTTGTTTTGTTTTGTTTCCAATTTCCCACTAATAATAATACAGACTGCTACTCAACCGTGTCATTTTCAAGTTTTTTTTCCCCCCACATTCGTCTTTCAAGTACATACAACACATTCAATTTGCTTCATTTTCCAATTATCCATCTTACAAACAACAACTGCTATCCATGGTCCAACTGAATTCTTCCTATGTGGCGAGAATTTTGTAATAACCTATTGCAGACATGCTTACCTCACTTACTAGTTAACATAACTTAGCTCTAAGCTAATTTCTATTACCCATTTTACTAAGGGTCCACAGCCATCCATACAAACAGTAAGCTCTAGAGACATTACTGATAAGCACCTGTTTTGTTTTTTTTTTCCCCATAATTCACTCTTCAGTCTGCCTCTTATATTTGGGAGTTCTAGGACACTGCCTTCTACCTCTAGATTCTGGACTCTGCTTTGGACATGGTCATGTACTTAGGGTTTTTTTTGGGGGGGGGGGCTGTTGGTGATTCAATCTTACTAAGGTAAGCACCCTATCACTGAGCTCTATCAACAGCCCAATGCATTCCGTTGCAACTCGACTATTTCCTACCTCCAGTTTGATCCAGAGCACGGCTACTCAACCCCTGCCCAGGATAGAGACTATAAGGAAATGGGGAGAGCATCACCTGGAGTCCCTCCTCGCTCAGGGCAGCCCCAAATAGAGCTGGGAGGTCTGCAAAGTCCATGCTGGCATTGTGCTCCGAGGTCTGCAAACAAAATAGTCCATGTTTTTTTCTTCAGCCTGAAACCCCTTCTCAGCACCCTTCCCCCATCCGACCCTTAGACTCACCGCTCGAATAAGCCCTCGGATAGGGGATGCTCCCCACAGCACAGTAGCCACAACAACAGGAAGCGGGAAGGCCGCAGGGTGCATGGCAGCGGGAGGGGTAAGGCTGAAGAGGTCGCGCCCTGATAGCAGGAGCAGAAGCCGAGTTCTGCGCCCTCTCTGCCTCTCCTTCAGGATCCCAGGGGTCCAACCACCCCCAGGTCCCACTTTCTCAGCTACATGGGGGCGTCGGGGAAGGAACTCCGACTACTCGGGAAGTGAGGTATGAAACCAGCTTAGTGGAGCTGGGAGGGAGACAATGTAGCTTTCTCTGGTGCAGAAATAAAACGGAGAATAGAAACGAAGGCAAATAAGTAACAGAAAAACTTAAGGAAGGGTGGGGGAATCTCAAAGAGGTGGGACTTCCGGCCAGGTAGGCCGTCTTCCGATCCCCCTGGAAAAGGGTTTCCGGTAAAGAAAGGCCGCTTCCAGTATTGGACGCTCAGGACGGAGGACTTCCGGTCCTAAAAGGCCGGTTGAAAGAAATGTTAGACATGGAGAGAGTTCCTGCGGAGATGGAGGGAGCTCCGATGCCCAGAAGACGATCTAATTGTTTTCCCCTCAGTGCCCTGTTTACAAACCTCTCCTCCTTCTGGTCGCTGCGGTACCTTCAAGTATCGCGAGAGTGCGCACCACCACCCGGTCTCGCCGCTTTAATTATCGCGAGAGGTCTCCTAGCCCTAACTCGGCTGACTCACTCGCTCTCGCGAGATTTTCAAACATACTAGTTTCCCGCGATTCCAATTCGGCAAGGGCGGGGGCTACACAGAGCCTTCCTAAGTCGGCCACGCCCCTTCTCTCACGCATCCTAGCCCCGCCTCATTCCCGGCCGCCTTTGCGCTACGCGCCTGCGCCCCCTTTCCTCCCCCTTCCCAGTTTCTAGCTGGAGCCAGACTTGCCTGTCGGAGGGGCGTGCGCGCGCGCGCCCTCGCCCTGTTGCGCGCTGGTGTCACCTTGGGCGCGAGCGGGGCTGTGCGTGCACGGGACCCAAAGCCGAGGGCCATCAAGGGGCGATGGCGGCGACGGCGAGTCCCGGCGCTGGCCGGATGGACGGGAAGCCCCGTACCTCCCCTAAGTCGGTCAAGTTCCTGTTTGGGGGCCTGGCTGGGTAAGCTCAGGCCCCAGGGATGGGAAAAAGGAGGAAGGGACGGGCGCAAGCAACTGGGCCCAGTGCATCTCGGGGTATGTTCCAGTAAATTGAGCCGGTGGGGGCTCACCATGATGTCCAGAGTATTGCGAGGTCCCTGATGGGCTGCCAGGATCTATTCACCCATTGCGGGGCCCCTACTGGGCTGGTTGCAGTCAAGGGTCATTGCCCCGTGTTTCCACCACCATTGCTTCACTGGCCTGTTTGTGTGGTGGGTCTAGGTTGTTCAAACGCTTTGTTAGAGGACTGCTTGGAGTCCTAGGTTGTGGATGCCCTCTCCACTCCTTAGTCAGACTGCCTGTGGTCTAATTCTGCTTGAACACCGAGGAACTGCCTGAGCCATTTTGATTTGCGTGGTCTTTACTGGACATCTGAACTTCTTTTCTGGCACATTGCCCTTCGTGCACACACTGATATTCATGCCCACCAGCCTCCTGAATCCGTAGCTGCATGTCAGGCCCTGACCTTTGTAACTTCTTGCTGCCAGGTTGCAGTAGACACGAATAGAGCTGGGACAGCTGATCTCTGATTGCTTTCCTGTCTTACTGCTTCACTTCAGGATGGGTGCTACCGTTTTTGTGCAGCCTCTGGACTTGGTGAAGAACCGGATGCAGTTGAGTGGTGAAGGGGCCAAGACTCGAGAGTACAAAACCAGCTTCCATGCCCTCACCAGCATCCTGAAGGCAGAAGGGCTGAAGGGCATTTATACTGGGTACTGGGGCCTCAAGTTGGGAAGGGAGGGTGTGGGTTGGCAGGTCCAGACCTTGGCTTGATAAGCTGTGCTGACATTTCTGCTTCTCAGGCTGTCCGCTGGCCTACTGCGCCAGGCCACCTACACCACTACTCGGCTTGGCATCTACACGGTGTTGTTTGAGCGCCTGACTGGGGCTGATGGGACACCCCCTGGCTTCCTGTTGAAAGCCCTGATCGGCATGACGGCAGGTGCAACTGGTGCATTTGTGGGGACACCAGCCGAGGTGGCGCTCATCAGGATGACTGCTGACGGCCGGTGAGTTCCAGGTCTGAGCCCGACTCCAGAACGAAAAAGGACTAGGTTTTACATGTTTCTGTTAGCCGAGATCTACAGCAGGGCGCTTCACCTGCTCAGGCCTCCCTTTCTTTGATCCCCTGGACCCTGAGCTATCCTGATCTTGGCTTTCCCCTGCCCTTTCCCCAGGCTTCCAGCTGACCAGCGCCGTGGCTACAAAAATGTGTTTAATGCCCTAATTCGAATTGCCAGGGAAGAGGGAGTCCCCACACTGTGGCGGGTGAGCAAAAAAAGGTTTGAATCTTGGGGGGTGTGGGGTCAAGTCTCCGGCATTTTTTTTTTTTTTTTACTCTCCTCTCTCCGTTGCCTCCGTTCTGTGACCTCCAGGGCTGCATCCCCACCATGGCCCGAGCTGTCGTTGTCAATGCTGCCCAGCTTGCATCCTACTCACAATCCAAACAGTTCTTGCTGGACTCAGGTGAGAGACCTAGAACTGAATACTCACTGCCCAGTCTGGCCTGAGCTACCCGAGAGTTGACCACCACCTACTGCTTCTTCCCCTCCCAGGCTACTTCTCTGACAATATTCTGTGCCACTTCTGTGCCAGCATGATCAGTGGCCTGGTCACCACTGCCGCTTCCATGCCTGTGGACATTGTCAAGACTAGGTGAGTCTGTAGCCTGGGACTGGAGAACTTTGGGAAGGCCTTCTTTCGTCTTTCACACACACATACTTCCTCTCTTTCAGGATCCAGAACATGCGAATGATTGATGGGAAGCCAGAGTACAAGAACGGGCTGGTGAGGCGGCAGGGAGGGGGAGCCTGGGTCAGAGTGTGGTGGGTGCCCTGGGAGGGATATGGAGGGAGCTGGGTGTAGGGACAGAGTCCTGGAGGCCAGGTCACAGCCCAGCACTTACCGGCCTGTCTGTCTAGGATGTGCTGATGAAAGTCGTCCGCTATGAGGGTTTCTTCAGCCTGTGGAAGGGCTTCACACCATACTATGCCCGACTGGGCCCCCACACTGTCCTCACCTTCATCTTCTTGGAACAGATGAACAAGGCCTACAAACGTCTCTTCCTCAGTGGCTGATGTGGCAAGGTCCTGGGACTAGAATGCCAGGGCTCCCGGGACACCTACTGCTCCTCCAGGCGGTGCGCCCTGGGGCCCTGATTCTGCTACCCTGGACTCCTCTATTTATTTTCCCTCTCCAGTGTGGTTTACTCCTTTGCGGTTAAGAACTTTAATCTCTTCTGCCCCTGCTCCAGCTTGCCATGCCTGGCCTGATGCTTAGGATTGTTCTGTCCCTGGCTATTCCTAGGAGGACCTGAGAAACTTCCCTGAGGACTTCTAGTCGCCTCTTGGGTGTTAGTTTCAGGGCACACAAAACAGCAGACCTCTCTCTCCGGGGAAACCAAGACAGAGCTGAGGAGATAGGAGAGAGCAGAAGCTATCCAGATGACCACAAGGGTCTGTGGTGGAAGGATATGGCTTCCTCCTCCCTGAGGACAAAATTAATAAATTGGATTGATAACACCAACCCCAAATCTGGATAGTCTTGAGGACCCTAGGGGGAGCTAACTGCACAAAGAAGCCGATGTCTCTGGAAAACAGACTGGAGTTTTTAACAAAAAATATTAAAGAAAATCACCGACTGGTTTTATGAAAATACTCTGTAAATAAGTCGTGCTTCAGCAGCTGACAGAGAGAGAGAACTGGGCCTTGTGTGTGGCTTGCAAGCCATGTGCCCAAAACTGCAGCAGCCTTACAAACCATATCACAGTTCTCAGGAAAGGCCTCTGGGATCTCATGACTGCTTTTTCAGCATAAAGAGGGAGGGGGTGCAGAGTGTAATTGAAGTAAGTGGGGTGTGGCGGCACATGCCTTTCAACCCAGGAGGCAGAGGCAGGCAGATGTCTGTTCAAGGACAGCCAGGGCTACACACAAACCGTGTCTCAAAAAATTAAAAAGGAGAGCCGGGCACCGGTGGCGCACACCTTTAGTCCCATGAGACAAAGGCAGGTGGATCTTTGAGTTCGAGGCCAGCCTGCTCTACAGCATGAGTTCCAGGACACAAAATTAAAAGAGAAAAAGAACGAAGTTGGACTTCTGTAGGATGGAGCCATAAGGGTTGAGAGAGAAGTCCAAATCTCTTGAGGGTGCATACTGGGAGGCAACCCAAGGATTGATGAAAGAAAGAATATTGATCAGAAACTGGGTTGGCTGGGGAAAGTGATTTTTTTTCCGTCCAGTTCTTAAGTATGGTTCCCAGGGCCTCAAGGATCCTGCAAACTTCTTGGACCATAAAAAGATTTGGGAAGGTCAAACCAGGAGGAGTGCTGGGCAGCCTGAGGGCTGCATGCCAGACCAGAGAACAGGCAGACAGCAGGTGCGACTGTGCCCTTGGCGGAGCCTCAACACAAAAAGAGAGTGCTGGAGGGTGCTGGGCCCCCGGCCGCTCCTTCCCTAGTCCTTCCATGCACGCTGTCCTAGGCCACCCGTGGTGGCTGCCTGGAGACATTTGAAGGCCTGCACCTGGAAGAGTTTGAAGTCTAGCACGAGGATGACAGACACATTTGGAAATGGCTGGAGCAGAGGACTGCACCCTGCCAGGCTGAGGGCAGAACTTGTTAGCAGTAGCAGTCAGGTTTAGGAGGAGGGCAGGCTCAGAGGAGGAGCCCTGCTCACACAGGTGACCTATGAGACATGCAGAGGTCCAAGCACACAGTGCCAAGGGACATGAAGCTGAACTGGTGGGTGGAGTCCATGAAAAGAAGTCCTTGATGGCTGACCTCTTGAGGTTTGCCCTCTACCTGGATGAGTTGAAGGCACGAAAGAGATTCAGCCAGGTTCACAGGAAGGTCTAGAACCATCTGGAGAAGGGCAGTCTGTAGAGCCAGAAAGATGCTATCTTCCTTCTCTTATCTGGGCCCCAAGCCCTGGATGGAACTGAGATGAGGTGTGGAAGAAGGCCTCATTGGTGAGATTAGCAAATGGCAGAATCAGTGGATTTGGGGGATAGGAGGGTCCTGTTACAACCAGCTTTGCAAGAACAAACCTAAGACTCTTCAGTCAAACTCACCAGGATGACACCCTTTCCCAGTCCTGACCTGGCCAGTGCGGAGACTTGTGCTCTGGAGGTTGTGGGTGTGAGGAATGTACCCACCTCTGCTGCAGGCAGGCATGCATTAGCACTGGCTCTCAGCTCTAGGGCATTGTTCTGTTCTGGGGTTGATGTTTGAGGTAGCCTGGTGGGTCCTCAAATCCTGCAGAAGAATCACTAAGGTAGAGGAAGTACCCCTTATGTCCACCTACCCATCCTGAGCTACAACTGGAGGTTTGTTGGGTGGTTGGGGTCAGGGTGGGACAGTTAGGACTTGGGAATTCTTGTACCAGGTGTTCCAGCCATTCTGAAGTCCCAAAGAAAGCTACATTTCCTTTTTAAAAACATTTTTATTATACAGGAAATGCTGGTGGAAAACTAAGAAGTGTTACAGGGAAAAAAATATTCATGGACCTTAGGGATAGTGTTCCTGTCTTGATTAATGGCTTTTCGAGTTTTCTTCCATGTGAGAAAAATGCTCCATTTCTTTCTTTCTTTCTTTCTTTCTTTCAATACTTTGACTTTTTATTTTTAATCCCTTTTATCTCTTAATTTTCTTTTTCAATTTATTTTTATGTGCATTGGTGTTCGGCCATGGGTGTTCGGTCCCCTGGAACTGGAGTTATAGACCATTGTGAACTGCTATGTGGGTGCTGGAATTGAACCTGGGTCCTCTGGAAAAATAGACAGTGCTCTAAACATCTGAGCCATCTCTCCAGTGCCCCATGCTCCACTTCTGTTTGCTGTTTCTAGCTCTTCCCCAAATGGTAGCAGTGACCATATGGCCTGGCAATACTCTAAGCAACATAGGGAGCTTGATTCTATGACCACCTGGTTCCATCACCTCACTGCCTCTCTTGATGTGTGAGGTCTGGATGTGAAGAGGGGGCTTCAGATAAAGAAGTAAATAGCATGTCCCTGTGGCAGTCTCATCTTCCCCCTACCCCCACTCCCAGCTAGATCTCAGTAGAGTCCTTTTGAGTCTTTCAGGATCTCTAAAGTACCCACCTTCACAGACTGTGGCCTGAGTACCTAATACCCACTGTTCCCAATAGGTCCTGACCACGACCCTGGCTCAGAGCTGAGGGCCTTCATCCTGCTACCAGAGGCCCAACATGCCCATTAGGCCTTACCCATAGGAAAAGGCTAGAACAGAAAGTAGGGAGTGACCCTTGAAGGAAGAGCAGCCAGGCCCAGGGCAGTTACTTGTCTTCCCCTCTGAACCTCCAGACTTGTGGTGTGTGTGCTTGTGGCCAAGGCAGCAGAGAGGCCCAAGTCCAGAGTGTGTGGTTTTACGTGCCAGATCCAGGTCAGCAACAAGATGAGTACCATAGAGGCAAATAGGAGCCAGAGGAGAGCCAGAATATAGAAGCCCAGGGGGAGGAGGCAACAGAACTCAGAGTTAAACAAAGGATCGCTTTTGAAAGTGTCAGAATTCCCTTGAGCCATCTCTTGGACAGTTAGGAAGCTGTTCAACTCTGGGGTCGTTGTGATGGATTCTAAGAGTAAAGTAAGTTCTGTGGTAAAGAATAGTTCTGAAATGGTCTCATTTGGGTCAGATGCCCCGGTAGTAGTGAACACTGGGGTGATGTTGGACACTGGAGTGGTTGGGATGGTGATGGGCTCTTGTGTGTTTGGGGTAGTGCTGCTGGGCTCTGGGGTAGTTAGGGTGGAAGTGGTGGGCTCTGGAATAGTCAGAGTGGAGGCTGTAAGCATTGGTGTGGTGCTGGGCTCTGAGCTAGTCAGGGTAGAGGTAGGCTCTAGGGTGATTGGGGTGATGATGGGTATAGTTTTGGGGTTTACACTATAAGAGTGTACATTGGATTTCATGGTCTGTGGGAGTGTGGTGAATCCTGGGATCTATATGTGGGTGGATGTGTACTGTTTGTTAGTGGGTTTGTGGGTTGGAGGCCAAGAAGGCATTTGGCTGTCTGGAGAGGTAGGAGTCTCTAAGAGTAGGCCCCTGTGGGTAGTATGGGCTTTGGTGTTAGTAGAGAATTTGACCTCAGCCCTTGTAGCAGGTACATCAGAGAAATTATCATAGTCATCACCACTGATAGGGCAGCCCTTCCCTGGGTAGGAGTAGACAGGTGCAGAGCCCAAATTGGCACATCTTACACTGGCCACATTAGGGGCCAAGGCAGTGACATTCTCACCCTCCTTCCGTAAGTAGACATTGTTGGAATTTTGCTGGAGCCAGTTGCGGAAGTAGAGGATATCACAATCACAATACCAGATGTTGCCATGGAGAAAAACAAAAGGCAAGAGGAGGGTCCCAAAGAAGCCCTTTGGGATTGTATGAAGCCGGTTCCCTTGAAGGTAGAGGGTGTCAAGATCTTCCAGCCCATCTAGGAGCCCAGCGGGTAGGTCACATATTTTGTTGTTGGCCAGATTGAGTTTGTTCAGCTTGGTGGTGAACATGAAGAGTCCAGGGGACAGACTTCTCAGATTATTGTTCTGCAGGTAGAGCTCTTGGAGTTGGCTTAGACCTTCCAGGACACCGGGAGACAGTGATTCCAACTGGTTGAAGGAGATGTCAAGGATGGTGAGTGCAGGCAGAGCCCGACCTAGGGAGGGCAGACTTCGCAGATTATTGTGGGATAATTTCAGGTTATCCAGCTTCGACAGTTTCTCATCAGTCTGCAGGCTGGTCAGCTCACATTCATCCAGGTCCAGCTGAGTGAGGTGCGTGAAGTGCGCCAGGGATGCTGTGGAGAAGGCACCCAGTTTGTTCTTGCCCATGTGGAGGATGCCTGTGTCTGCTGGCAGGTCTGCGGGCAATGCAGTCAGCCCCTGGTTCTCACAGTTCACTTCCAGCAAGCTGGTCACTTTGGAGACATCACAAGTGGGATGGGAATGTGAGGGGCTTGGCAGCAGGAACAGCAGGATGAGGAGAGCCATATGAACCTGTGGGCAAAGGGAGTTTAAAGGATGCCACCCTGTCCCTTGGCATAATTTTCCTAGGCTCCAGCCCTCCACTGCTCTAGCTCTCAGGATGCCTTCCAGAAACAGCTTCCATACCTCCCAGACTTTTCCCTCTCTTCCACCCCTGTCCTCAGTCCTTAGTTCTTGGTCCCCCTTCAGATCCTCCTCCTCTGGTCCCAGCCCCAGCTTACAGTCAGGCAGAAAGACCTCTGAAGGCACGGAGCTTCTTCCAGGGTATGACTGGGTCCTTCTCTCTTCAAACACCAAGGAGAGCCAGGCCAAGAGCAGGAAACAGATAGAGGACCTGTGGAGGAAATGACAACCTGATAAGCAACTCCTGTGACCCAGGGAACAGTCTCCCTCCAGCCACAAGCCCTTATCACCTCTCTCCACAGCTTTCCCCAGAACCCTCTTTGGTTTTACACTCTCCCTTTCCTGCCACCCTGGAAAGATCTAGAGACTCTCCAACCACCAACTTTGTGCAGCTTCTACCTGCTGCCTTCTCTCCTCACCCTCCATAGCTGTTCTTAGAGATGCCTAATTTTCCTCTCTGCTCCCTTACAGCCCACTGCCACCTTTCCTAGCCCTAAACTGACACCCCCCAACCTGGGGCTGCTGGCACCCTCTATTCCATCCACAGGGCTCTTGGGTGATGCTCTCTAAACTGTTTTTGCAGCATCCATACCCTGGGCTAGTCCCTCCTGGGGACATGACAAATGACACTCATTTGCTTGGTTTTCCTCTTGCTGGTGTGGTTGGTCCTTCTCAGCCTTCTCTGTGGCTCCCTCTTCCTCTACCTTTCTGGAGCAGTAAACCTGTTATCAGAGCATTCTTGGGCTTTCCTAACATATACTCCATAAACACCTGGAACATACTTTGCTGTGCCTTTAATCACCTCTGCCCAAGACTCAAGTTTTTATCCCTGCTCTAGACCCTTTTTCCTGAGGCCTAGATCCTTAGGTCTGATTGTCTCTCAGACCTCTCTTTTTACATGTTCCACAAGTACAGAAAGGGTGTACCTCATCTGAGAGGCTCAGGAAGGTCCTGAGTTTGAAGCCTGCTGTGGACTACAAAGGAAGACCGTTCTCATTAAAACAACAACAAACAACAAAACAGAAAACAACCAAACCCAAACCTCCAATACACCAACAAACAACTTCATGATCTAAATCGCTTCATCTGCTAGCCATGGAGGTGCAGGACTGTCAACACCCCTAGACCTTGGGAAGCAGAGGCAGGAAGAGCATGAGTTCAGGGCCAGCCTCGGCTGTATCCTGAGACTTTATCTCAAAACAAACCAACCACAGAGAAACAGCACTCATCCTCTGTTGTCCCCAACTACTCATTTACCAGATCACTCTGAATACTCCCAGTGCTACTGCCTTCTTCAGTATCCCCCACTATGGAGGCTTGCTGATTCAACTCTGGTTTCTTTCACATCTCTCCATCCCCCACTGCCCAGGCCAGGGCACTATCTCCTCCTTTCCTGCAGTAGCCTTCTGGTTTATCCCGGAAATCTCCAACTTCCCTTCTAGTTTCCATGGCAGAATTGCCTGCAAGTGTGCTAATCTGCCAAACACTTGAACTCCTCATGGCTCCTGACAGCTCCAGGAGGCCATCTGCAGTACCTAACATGGCCTTCAGGGCCTGCGAGTCTGAGTCTTGCCCACCTGCCTGCTCAGCCCCCTTGTCTAGTGCTCCCCCTTTCCTGATCCTTCTTTGCTGTCCTTGAACTTTCATTCATTACCTTTTCCCAACACACATCTGGTGAGTTCCAGCTCAACATTCATCCCTCTGGGAACTTTTCTGATTTCCAAGCCTGGGTTCGTCCTCTGTTGCAGAAAGTCAGCTGTTAGGTCTGTTGGGCCACTGCCCATCTCATGATGTAAAGATCCTACCTCCTCAGAGGGGGATCATGACCATGAGCTTTCCCCATCTCTGCTCACTGCTGCGGACCGGACAAGGGGTAGACACACGCTAACTGCAGCCAGTTCCTGGACTTGCCACTTCCATCATGTGCTTCGTGGAACAACCAGGGCAGAATCAAGAGGTGAGGCAGAAGGTAGCAGAGATGGAGGCTATGATGGTGAGCCTTTGGGGATGGAGGTTTTTCTACTGTATTGCTATCACCTTTCAGGTATAAGCCACAGGAAAATGATACGTCGTGTAGGCCTGGGAAGTGTGCACATCTTTAATCCCAGCACTTTATTTAAAAAAAAAAAAAAAAAAAAAAAAAAAAAAAAAGGCCGGGCGGTGGTGGCGCACGCCTTTAATCCCAGCACTCGGGAGGCAGAGCCAGGCAGATCTCTGTGAGTTCGAGGCCAGCCTGGGCTACCAAGTGAGTTCCAGGAAAGGCGCAAAGCTACACAGAGAAACCCTGTCTCGAAAAACCAAAAAAAAAAAAAAAAAAAAATGGCTAGAGCCAGGGAGTGTAGCATGTGCTATAGCATTAGTTGTTCTGTAGGCTGAGATGGGAGTTCCACACCAGCCCAGGCAAAACATCATTACCGTGTCTTGTGGTGTATGTGGTGATGCATACCTCTAATCCCAGCAACTATAAGGAGGTTGAGGCAGGAGGATGGCTAAGATGAGGTTGGTTTGGCCACATAATGAGTTTGAGGCCAGCCTGAACTACCTAACATGTTTCTATCTCAACCTCCAAACAAAAACAAACGACATTGACTACTTCAAAGATTTTCTGGGCAGGAAAACCAGACATGGAGTTATGTGACCAGGAACTGTTCCCAGAACCCTGCTGTAGAACCAGTCTGGTGAGCAGATCTCTGCCCTGCTGCAAGACCAAGTCACTGAAGCTTGTGTCGCTGCAGCTGCTGAGCCACACATTGTTCCACGACTCCTGGGGCTGCAGAGCTCCACACTGTCCATCCTTCTCTGCCATTATGAGCCAGCGGAAGCCTGGATGTGAGTCTGGTTAGTCACATGCCTGGTGCCCAACTGCCAAGGGAGCCCAGGAAGTCAGAGTTTGGGTTATTTTTCAACTTCTGAAATAGGAAGCATGTTCTGTTACTCCAAAGATCTGAAAGTTGAAGACATTTCCAAACAGAGAAGAACTCATGTTCTTTGTATCTACCAAGTGCTCCTGTGTTTCCCCTTCCTCCAGTGTCAGTTCCTGTACCAGGACCTGACTCATAAAGTAACAACGATTTCCTGCCTTAGTGCACAAGTACAGAAACAGTGGTTAGTTGATGGATGACATTTTTATTTATTTATTGTATGTGGGTGGGGGTACACATGCCATAACACCTGTGGGGAGATGAGAAGACAGTTTGTGGGAGTTGGTTCTTTCCTTCCACCATGTGGGTCCCAGGAATCATAGTTGGGTCATCAGGCTTGGTGCCAAGCCCCTTTTACCTAATGAGCCATCTTGCCAGCCCTGATTTATACTTCCTAATAGAAACATCTATTTCACCCAGGAGATGGTGGCACATGCCTTTAATCCCAGCACTGAGGAGGCAGAGCCAGGCAGATCTATGGGACTTTGAGGCCAGCCTGGTCTACAGAGGAGATCCAAGAAAGGCAAGCACACACACACACACACACACACACACACACACACACACACACACGCACACACGCACACACGCACACAGTGTGCTACTACTGCCCAGCACACTTATACTTTTTTAAAATAATTTCTTTTTCAAATAATTATTTATTCTTATTTTATGTGCACTGGTGTTTTGCTTGCATGTATGTCTGTGTGAGGATGCTGGATCTCCTGGAATGGAGTTACAGACATTGTGAGCTTCCATGTGGTTGCTGGGAATTGAACCTGGGTCCTCTGGAAGAGCAGCTAGTGCTCCTAACTGCTGAGCCATCTCTCCAGCCCCTACATTTATGCTTTTTGTTTTGTTTTTCAAGATAGGGTTTCTCTGTGTAGCTCTGACTGTTCTGGAACTCATTCTGTAGACCAGGCTGGCCTCGAACTCAGAGAGATCCACCTGCCTCTGCCTCTCAAATGCTGAGATCAAAGTTATGAGCCACCACTGCCCAGCTTACATTTATACTTTTAGTGATATATATTTATTATTATTTGTGTATATGTGTGCGTGTGTGCAACCGCATGTCACAGAACACATGTAGAGGCAGAGGACAACTCGGTAGAATCATTTCTCTCCTTCCACCTTTATGTGAGTTCCAGGGACCAAACTCAGTTCTTCCAGCTTGCATGATGAGTACCATTTACCCAGTGAGACATTTTTGTTTGTTTGTTTTTGCCTGGGTCTCACTATGTAGCTCTGGCTGTCCTGGACCTTGTTCTGTATAGCAGGCTGGCCTTTAACACCTAGAAATCTATCTGCCTCTGCCTCCTCTGCCTCCCAGTGCTGGGATTAAAGGTGTGTACCACCGACCCGGCCTAGTGAGACATTTTGATAGCCCCTCTATGCTTTCATCACTTGTTCAAACCTCTGTATCTAGGAGCTGAAGATGTGACAGTCAGAGTCTCAGTGTGGTTTATTGGTCCCCCTCCGCCACTATGAATGCCACCATTGCATCAGTTTCTAAGCTGGTCAGCTCGCTTGGATCCAGGTACACTATGTGAAGGGAGTGGAAGACACCAGGGATGGACACCTTGGAGGAGGTGAGCAGTGGCCTCTGACCTGGGAACGTGATGGTGTCTGTAGGCTTGTCCACAGTACTGTCTGCTTTGCTCTATCTCCTTCAATCCTACAGCTGGCTGACCACAGTCTGTGAGTTCTGTTTTGGGACTAGAGAGATGGTTTAGCTCTAGAGTGGTACTGCTCCTTCAGAGGACTGGAGTTTGGTTCCCAGAATCCATGGTGGGCAGCTTACAACAGTCTTTAAATCCAGCTGTAGATGATTGACACTCTCTTTTGGCCTCTACAGGCACAGGACTCACATGCACATACACACACAGAGATACACATATACACATAATTAAAGAAGACATGCTTTTAAAAAGGAAGAAACTGAGCCAGATGTGGTGGGGCATGCCTTTAATCCCAGCACTCGAGAGGCAGAGGCAGGCAGATCTCTGTGAGTTCTAGGACAGTCAGGGCTACACAGAAAAACCCTGTCTTGAAAACAAAACAAAACAAAAAACCTGACACCTTTCCAGAGTTGGCCGAACATTGTAGGGTCCTCCCATCAGAGTGTGAAGACTGGCTCCCCACCTCCTGGCCGCTGTGGTTTTACAGAGACAGCCACTGTGATGGGTGTGCAGTGACCGCTCATCATGGTTTGAATCTGTGGTTCTCTAATGATCATAATGGTGACTCTTTTTCACACTTTTGTTTATCTTATTTGTTACAGTGTCTCCTCATGTCTCTGGTCATGTCCTGGCTGGCTTGGACCCTATGTAAACTGGTGGTCCTGAACTCCCAGAGATCTGCCTCTGCCTCCCAGGAGCTGGAATGAATGTATGCCACCACATTCATTCCCATTGTTTAGCTACTGTTGATTTGGGAGCATTTTTTAACGCAGTCTTGGTTTTTTGTATTTTATAAATGTTTTAAAATTTTATTTTAATTTGATGTTGACTTCCACATGCACCAAGCATGCCACAGTGTATATGCAGACAGAACACTCATACACATAAAATAAAATAATAAACACTTTTGGGAAAAATATATATATATATTGATTTTTCCAGACAAGGTTTCTCTGTGTAGCCCTGGCTGTCCTTGGTCTCACTGTGTAGAACAGGGTGGCTTCACTCACAGGGATCCACCTGCCTCTGCCTCCTGAGTACTGGGACTAAAAGGCTTGCACCACCACCACCGGCCTCTGAAAAAGATTTTTAGTTTGGGGGAAAAATGCAATCATGGGCCAGCCATAGACATCCCAGTCTGTAATCCCACACTGTGGAGGCTGAGGCAGGAAGAGCATGAGGATTTTAGGCCAACCTGGCACAAGATGTCTTGGAATGGAGTTCTCTGGGCTTAGCCAATTTGCGGTTGGTTGTCATAGTTCATTTCTGTTGCTGTAACAAAACACTTCGACCGTAAGCGCCTGAGGGAGGAAAAGATTTATTTGTCTTCTGCTTCCAGGCCACAGTCCACCACCGAGAGGAGCCATCAGGAGCTGAAGCAGGAAGGTGGCACAGAGACCATGAAGGAACTCTGGTGTTGCCTTGCTTCTCTGGCTCCCTGGTAGGGGCATGCGTAGCTAGCTTTTAAATTCTTTTCTTTTTAATGTATGCATAGGTGTGTGAATCTATATGAATCACCTGTGCAGGAGCCCTCGGAGGCCAGAAGGTGGCCCTAATCCCATGGAACTAGAGTTACAGATGGCCTTGAGCCACCATGTGGGCACTGGGATCGAACCCCAGTCCTCTGGAGGAGAAACCAGTGTTGCTAACCACTGAGCCATCTCTCCAGCCCTGTGTTCCTGCACATGCTCACTCCCTTCCTTTCTTCTCCTCTCACCTTCCTTCTCTGTCTCTGTCTCTCTGTCTCTGTCTCTCCCTGTCTGTCTCTGTCTCTCTCTATTTCTCTCCCTTTCTTCTCTGTGTGGTCCAGATAGTTTACAGCTCCCAGTCCTCCTGCCTCAGCCTCCAGCGTGCTGGGGTTCTAGGATCACCAGCAGGTGGTTGTGAACGGCTGGTCTCCATCCTCAACCCAGACTGCAGGGCTGTTTTTGTTTAAGTGTGTTCTCCCTTATATTATTTCTCTTCCTCCTCTCTTCCCCACCCTTCTCCCCCACCTCCAGGATAGCCTTGTCTCCCTCCTTCCATCCATACATACTGGGAATTGAACCCAGGGCCTCCCTCACACTTGCACTGTATAAGTGGATTTCATCATGGAGTTTCAAAACATTTTTTCAGATAATCCTCACACCTTCATGTTCTAGGGCTTCAGATCTGTTGACTATTTTTCTTTAGTTTTCAATCTTCCTGGTCCTTGATACAATGATTCTTTTCACACACTCCTGAGATTTGTGTTTAAGGCCTCTCTTTCAGCTGTCTTTATTTGGTTCTCAGTGGGAGGATGTACTGCCTGGTGTTGTCAAGTAGAGGAAGGGGCTGGGCTGTGGTTGCAGTGCTGCCCACCTGCTGCATTTCTAATTGGTGGTTGTTTTTCCGAGACAGGGACTTTTTTTTTATATAGCCCTGGCTGTCCTGGAACTCACTATGTAGACCAGGCTGGCCTTGAACTCAGAGATCTGTAGCTGGAAGTTTTCCTTTGTTCCACCCAGTTCTGCAGTTGCTCAGTCTCAAGTAAACACACAGAAACTTATATTAATACAAACTGTACGGCCTATGGCTCAGGCTCATTATTGACTAGTTTCTGTAACTTCATTCAACCCATTTCTATTAACCTATGTTTTCCACATGGCTTACCAGTACTTTCACGTCTTCCTTCTTGGGTGAGTCGGGTCTCTCCTGACTCTGCCTTTCTTCTCTCTCTTGCTCTCTTGGATTTCCCACCTGGCTATAAGCTTTCTTGTCATAGGCCAAAACAGCTTTGTTTATTAGTCCAAACAGCTTTATTTATTAGTCAATGGGAGCAACATATATTCACAGCACTTGCCCTTTTCTGTCTAATCAAAAAGGAAAATTTTCATTTTAATATAGTAAAATTACATGTAACAAAACAGTTATCAAGCAAGAATTATAGTCACAATATCTAATTTATTTATATTTAGCAAAATTAAAGAAAATACTCTATCATGTGTCTTATTTTTGTGAGTCTAAAGTTTCATGTCTAATTTACCCTTTTATCATGACTAGGGAAAACATAATTATAACTATCTGGTCTTCAACCTCATCAAGGACCTGAGAAGGATATAGTATTACCTGCCTCTGTCTTGCATGTGGTGAGAAAGGTGTGTGCCACCCTACCCAGCTACTTCTAACATTTGAGAGTCTGGGGCAGAAAGATCATTGAGACCAGGAGTTGGAGGCTAGCCTGGGCAAAATGTCAATCCCCTATCTAAAAGAGACAGGGACAAAGAGGGAGGGAGAAATGGGTGAGGGGGGCTTGGGGAATCAGATCTGAGTCAGAATAAGTCTCCATGTGTGAAGTAGAATGTTTCCAGCAGGTGTCTGCATGGTTCAGTCACTAATTAAGCTGTGACCTCAGATCCCCTTGGGATCTGTTTGGATGCTACAGGAGCAGTCTCTCAGCAGGGTGTTCTGTGTGGGCTTTTGCCCTGGATCAAGTTCAGGAGGGAAACTGCACTTTGCTCTGCTCTGGGCAGGATTAGTTACTGTATAAATTCCTACAGTCCCTGCCCTGCCTCAGGACACTTGGCTTTCTCTGTGTAGGGGGTTTATTTTGCTGTTGTTTTTGTTTTTGAAACAGGGTCTTGCTCTGTAGCCCAGGCTGACCTCAAACTCAAAATCCTCCTGCCTCTGTCTCAAGTGCTAGGATTATAGACATTTGTGACCACACTCTGCTTTATGTCTGTCTTTTTTCTGCTTCTTCTAATGTCATTTTATTATAACACAGTTTTTTGTGGGGGCGGAGTGAGGGTTGCTAGGGTTGAATTTAGGGACTTGTTTTGAGGTTTATTTATTTTTATTTTTATATGTATGTTTACCTGCATGTATTCATGTCTGGTGCCCCCTGGGGGCCAGAGAGGGCATAAACAAGACCTGCATAATGACCATACCAGTTGACATGCCAGTGTTGATGGGGGAAATTTCACAAAGCCCCACCCCTAGATGAAAAGCTACAAGCAGTGGTTGCTGAGGGAGGGAGAATCATTTTCTCCAGTGATGAGCCCCCTGTTTGGTTTCCAATGCAAGTGCTCAGCTGCTGCGGCCAGCACAGCTGGAGCACGAAATCTGGCGAGGGACGCCGAGGTTAAACAGCACTCTAGACCCCCAGTTTCAGTTTGTCAGGGAAGCAGCTCCTTTTATTCGTACCAACTCTAACAGCAGGAGTCAAGGAATGGTTACTCTGTATCCGTAGGCAAGTCGGACACTGCTTTCCAAACAGGAAAATCCACAGGGGAACTGATCCCCAGCACCCTCCGGAACCCCACTGCACACTTTTCACACAAACAACTGGGGCAGGACAAAAAAGGGCATTTAAAATTAAGGCAGCAAACTTACTGCTGCCGACATTCAGCCCTAAACATGTGCACACAGGAGCCACACGAAATGGACAAGAACACTTGTTGATCTTGCAAAGGACTCGAGTTTAACTCTTAGCACCCACATGGTGAATTACAAATATCTGTACCTCCAGTTCTAGGGGATCCTGTGCCCTCTTCTGACCTTTCTGGGCACGCAGCCTGCTCATGATGCATATACATACTTTTAGGAAAAACATTCATACACATAAAATGAAATTTAAGAAATTCCCTCTCTATGGGGTTGGGGGTGTGGCTCAGTGGTTTAGAGCACTGACCGCTCTTGCAGAGGACCTAAGTTCAATTCCCAGCACCCACATGGTGGCTCAGAACCATTTGTAACTCCAGTTCTTCTGACTTCCATGGGCACGTGGTACATAGATATACATACATACAGGCAAAACATTCATACACATAAAATAAAATAAAATAAATCGTCAAATCCCCACCCCCACCCCCACCACAGGCCCAGGATGTAACTCTCAGCTACTGCTCCAGCACCATGGATGCTGCTGTGATGATAATGGACAAAGCCTGTGGACCTAGAAGTGATTGTGAAAAGAGGAGACGCCATCCTGGGATTTACTGCCCAGGATTATACAGAGCTAAGACTGCCCAACCAGGGTCACATGCAGCTAATTAAAGACCAGAGAAAGCTTAATTAGCTAAGCCACAATGCTCAGTGACTAGGAGAAGCCAGAAGAAATCCAGCCTTGGGGTCATCTGGAGGCCTGAGAGCCCTGTTGCCATCGGTGTGGGTTTCCCAAGTTGTGTGGGTCCCTGTTCTCACAAAGGCTTTTAAAGATTTTCATGAAATCCAGACCCGCCCCACCCCAACACACACACAAAATAAAAAGTAAGAAAAAAAGTAAGCCAGACAGCGGTGGTGCACGCCTTTAATCCCAGCACTTGGGAGGCAGAGGCAGATGGATCTCTGTGAGTTCTTGGCCAGCCTGATTTATAGAGTGAGATCCAGGACAGCCAGGGTGGTAGTTACATAGAGAAACTCTGTCTCAAAAACCAGAAAGAAGAAAGTCAAGAGAGAGAATGTCCTTATGTCCTTCCACATACCCTCTTTCCCTAGACTGCTGCCTGAAGGTCAGTCCGCAGTCCTCATGGGCCCTCCCACATCAATCAAGGCAGTCAGCACAGTCCTTCAGGGGAGGCTCCCTACTCAGGGGAGTCTAATTTGTGACAAATTGACATTGGAACCAACGGTAATTAATACCTGCAATCCTACCTGAGAGACTGAGACAGGTGGATCTCCATGACCTTGAGACTAGTGAGTTCAGGTTAGCCTGAGCTAACTAGTGAAATTTTATTGTCTTGTTTATTTTCAATTTTTTGTTTTGTTTTGAGAAAGGGTCTATCTCTCTCCTCTCCCTCTGCTCTCCTCTCCCCTCTCCTCTCCCATTTCCTCTCCTCTCCGTCTCTGTGTCCCCCCTCCCCCCCTTCCCCCCTCCCCACCCACTCTCACCCTGCCTGTCCTGGAACTCCCTACACAGACCAGGCTGACCTCAAAGTCATGGAGATCTCTGCCTCCTGAGTGCTGAGGTGAAAGGCCATGCCAAGTTTTTGGGTTTTTTTAATCGTTGAAAGCGTGTGCATGCAGGTACATGAGTGTCACAGTGCATGTGTGGAAGTCATGTGTGGGAGTTGATTTTCATTGTCCACCGATTGAGGCAGTGTGAAGGGGCCCCAAAATAGCTTGACCACACAGCAGCCATGACAGGCTTTGGGGCCCAGACACAGCTTCTGTGACAGGCTTACTGGCAGGCAACACCCAGATCCAGGAAAAGCCTTAAGCTGATACCACCTAGGGATCCACCCAGGGGTGAGGAAGTACCTGACATCCCCAACATTCCAACCATTAGAAAAGGTGGACAGATGTCCTTGAATCTAGCAGATACCTATTTTTTTTTTTTTTTTTTTTTTTTTTTTTTTTGAGACAGGGTTTCTCTGTGTAGCTTTGTGCCTTTCCTGGAACTCACTTGGTAGTCCAGGCTGGCCTCGAACTCACAAAGATCTGCCTGGCTCTGCCTCCCGAGTGCTGGGATTAAAGGCCTGCACTTTTTTTTACAGATACCCCTACACAATTGTCAGCTAATCAGCTAATTAATAATAAAAAAAATTGTTTTTGTGTGTTTGTGTGTCAATGAAGGCATGTGGTGTCCCAGAACAATTTTGTGGAGTCATTTCTCCCCTTCAGTCTTTCCATGGATTGTGGGCTTGAACTAGGGTGTCAGGCTTGTAAGTACTGGCTGAGCCTTCTCCCCGCCCCACCCCCACCCTCTTGTTTCTTTCTTTGTTTTTTTTGTTTTGGGTTTCTCTGTGTAGCTTTGTGCCTCTCCTAGAACTCACTTGGTAGCCCAGGCTGGCCTCGAACTCACAGAGATCCGCCTGGCTCTGCCTCCCAAGTGCTGGGATTAAAGGCGTGCGCCACCACCGCCTGGCTTCTTTCTTTGTTTTTTGAGACAGTTTGTCTGTGTAAGAGCCCTGGCTGTCCTGGAACTAGCTCTGTAGACCAGGCTAGCCTTGAACTCACAGAGATCCCCCTGCCTCTGCCTCTCAAGCATGCTGTTTTTTAGACAGTTGTGAGCCACTACATAGATGCTGGAAACTGAGCTCAGGACCTCTGGAAGAGCAGCCAGAGTTCTTAGCCGCTGAGCCATCTCTCTAACCCCAGAATAAACTCTTCTCTGTCTCCCCTCCTCCCCTTTGGTTTTTCCAGACAGGGTTTCTCTGTGTAGCCCTGGCTGTCCTGGAACTCACTCTGTGGACCAGGCTGGCCTCAAATTCAGAGATTCCCCTGCCTCCAAAGTCCTGGAATTAAAAGCCGCTCCACCACCTTCTGTCCAGTCTTTCTCTCTGTAGTAGGGCTTTTGATACATTGTTTTTTAAAAACAGAGAAAGTTCCCCAAATCACAATGACTCCTCCAGTCTCTTCAGTTAGCTTTGCTTTTCTCTTAACCTTTGATTCCCTGGGTTTACTTTGTATCCGGTGGCAGGTGTAGGAGCAGCTCGCTTGCTGTTCTCTCCATGGAAGCCCTGGCTGCTGTGGTTGGTAACAGCCTCTCCCCTTGATGCCCTAGGATCTCGGTGCTCTGGGTCCCTCCTTGTTCTTCCAGGTCCCAGCACCTCACATTCCTGCTGTTAGAGTGTTTGCTGTGTTTTTGTGATGTGTTCTAACATCGGGTAGGCTGAGTCCCTCCTATGGTCCTTTTCAAAACTGACAAAGCTGTTCATGGACCTTTTCACTGTTATATACATTTAAAAATGAGTATCAAGTTCCTTTCAAAAATTATTTATAGATTACCTTAGGGAGAATGGACATCTTTATAATATGAAGGTAACTCATTGACACAGATATCCTCATTTATGTAGACTCTACTGTTAATTTCTTCTTCCTTTTTGATTTTATTTCTTTTTATTTTATGTGTCTTAGTGTTTGCCTGAATGTCTGTACACCACATGCATGCAGTGCCTGCAGAGGCCAGGAGGGGGTGGAGGATCCCCTGGAACTGGAGTCACAGATGCTTGTGAGCATCCCTGTAGGGAAATGCAGCTTTCCAAAGTGGCTATTCACTTCACATTTACACTTAGTTTTGTTTGTTTGTTTGTTTGTTTGTTTGTTAGACAAGGTCTTATTATGTAGCTCTGGCTGGCCTGTAGCTTGCTAGGTAGACCAGGCTGGCCTAGAGCTCAGAGATCTGCCTGCACCTGCCTCCCGAGTGCTGGGATTAAAGGCCTCTACCACTGCTCCTGGCATCACCTACCCTCAATACGTAGCATGATATTCAGTATTGGAGGTGAGCATATTGAAGCACATGAGGCTGTACCACATCCTTTGTAACTGCCTCTTGTACCCTTTGTTATTTGTGTCCCACCTCAGACTGCTTTGGTAACTATGGTTGGTTATTTGTTCTGTTCTGTTGAGACAGGGTCTGATGTAACCCAGGCTGGCCTTGAACTCCTGACCCTCCTGCCTCCACTTCTCAAGTGCTGGGATTACAGGTGCATGCCAGCATGCCCCACTCGCTGAGTAGGATTTCTTAGAAGTTTTTCTAACTGAACCCTTACCTCCCTGCATTTCAGGCTTATCAGAGTTCTCACATTATACCTGGAGTCTCACCATCTCCATCTCGTTCTCTGAACCCAAGTTGTGATGCCCCAGCTTTTCCCATGAATGTGTCATCCGGTTTCTGCCTACATGAGACTCCTTTTCCCGGTATCTCAGGTATATTATTTTCATCATGGTGGTTGCCACGCTCATTGTTATGAATTGCATCATCGTGCTCGACGTGTCTTTGCGGACGCCGACCACTCATGCCACATCCCCTCGGCTGCGCCAAGTAAGCGCTGGTTGAGGAAAGGACAGCCCAGGGTGGGAGGCGGGCTTGGAACTTACCTCTGCCCTGGCCAGAGCCTTTATTGGAGCTATGCCCCACCTCCTGGTCTTGAGCTCCCTGAGATGCCCCACCATTGAGGCAAGCCTCTTCTGTGGGCATTCTGCTCCCAGCAGAGGAGCTCATCCTGAAAAAGCCGCAGAGCATCTTCAGGACTTTAAAGTCTAGCACGAAGATGACAGACACATTTGGAAATGGCTGTAGCAGTGGTGTGCACCCTGCCCAGCTGAGGACAGAACTCAGCGGTAGCAGTCAGGTTTAGGAGGAGGGCAGAGGCAGAACTAGCTAGAGTGAGGACAGGCTCAGAGGAGGAGCCCTGCTCACACAGGTGACCCATGAGACATGCAGAGGTCCAAGCACACAGTGCCAAGGGACATGAAGCTGGACTGGTGGGTGGAGTCCATGAAGAGAAGTCCTTGATGGCTGACCTCTGAGGTTTGCCCTCTACCTGGAAGAGTTGAAGGTACCAAAGAGATTCAGTCAGGTTCACAGGAAGGTCTAGAACCATCTGGAGAAGGGCAGTCTGTAGAGCCAGAGCAATGCTGACTTCCTTCCCTTAATTGGGCCCCAAGCCCTGGACGGAACTGAGATGAGGTGTGGAAGAAGGCCTCATTCGTGAGATTAGCAAATGGCAGAATCAGTGGATTTGGGGGATAGGAGGGTCCTGTTACATCCAGCTTTGCAAGAACAGACCTAAGACTCTTCAGTCAAACTCACCAGGATGACACCCTTTCCCAATCCTGACCTGGCCAGTACAGAGGCTTGTGCTCTGGAGGTTGTGGGTGTGAGGAATGTACCCCACCTCTGCTGCAGGCAGACAGGCTTTAGCACTGGCTCTCAGCTCTAGGGCATTGTTCTGTTCTGGAGTTGATGTTTGAGGTAGCCTGGTGGGTCCTCAAATCCTGCAGAAGAATCACTAAGGTAGAGGAAGTACCCCTTATGTCCACCTACCCACCCTGAGCTACAACTGGAGGTTTGTTGGGTGGTTGGGGTCAGGGTGGGACAGTTAGGACTTGGGAATTCTTGTACCAGGTGTTCCAGCCATTCTCAAGTCCCAAAGAAAGCTACATTTCCTTTTTAAAAACATTTTTATTATACAGGAAATGCTGGTGGAAAACTAAGAAGTGTTACAGGGAAAAAAATATTCATGGACCTTAGGGATAGTGTTCCTGTCTTGACTAATGGCTTTTCGAGTTTTCTTCCATGTGAGAAAAATGCTCCACTTCTATTTGCTTTTCTAGCTCTTACCCAAATGGTAGCAGTGACCATATGGCCTGGCAATACTCTAAGCAACATAGGGAGCTTGATTCTATGACCACCTGGTTCCATCACCTCACTGCCTCTCGATGTGTGAGGTCTGGATGTGAAGAGGGGGCTTCAGATAAAGAAGTAAATAGCATGCCCCTGTGGCAGTCTCATCTCCCACCTCACCGCACTCCCAGCTAGATCCCAGTAGTGTCTTTTGAGTCTTTCAGGATCTCCAACGTACTCACCTTCACAGACTGTGGCCTGAGTACCTAATACCCACTGTTCCCAATAGGTCCTGACCACGACCCTGGCTCAGAGCTGAGGGCCTTCGTCCTGCTACCAGAGGCCCAACACGCCCATTAGGCCTTACCCATAGGAAAAGGCTAGAACGGAAAGTAGGGAGTGACCCTTGAAGGAAGAGGAGCCAGGCCCTGGGCACAGTTACTTGTCTTCCCCTCTGAACCTCCAGACTTGTGGTGTGTGTGCTTGTGGCCAAGGCAGCAGAGAGGCCCAAGTCCAGAGTGTGTGGTTTTATGTGCCAGATCCAGGTCAGCAACAAGATGAGTACCACAGAGGCAAATAGGAGCCAGAGGAGAGCCAGAATATAGAAGCCCAGGGGGAGGAGGCAACAGAACTCAGAGTTAAACAAAGGATCGCTTTTGAAAGTGTCAGAATTCCCTTGAGCCATCTCTTGGAAAGTTAGGAAGCTGTTCAACTCTGGGGTCGTTGTGATGGATTCTAAGAGTAAAGTGAGTTCTGTGGTAAAGAATAGTTCTGAAATGGTCTCATTTGGGACAGATGCCCAGGTGGTAGTGAACACTGGGGTGATGTTGGACACTGGAGTGGTTGGGATGGTGATGGGCTCTTGTGTGGTTGGGGTAGTGCTGCTGGGCTCTGGGGTAGTTAGGGTGGAGGTGGTGGGCACTGGAGTGCTGCTGGGCTCTGGGGTAGTTAGGGTGGAGGTGGTGGGCACTGGAGTGCTGCTGGCCTCTGGGGTAGCCAGGGTGGAGGTGGTAGGCTCTGGGGTAGCCAGGGTGGAGGTAGTAGGAATTGGTGTGGTGCTGAGCTCTGGGGGAGCCAGGGTGGAAGTGGTGGGCACTGGGTTGGTGCTAGGTTTTGGGGTAACCAGGGTGGAAGTGGTGGGCTCTGGAATAGTCAGAGTGGAGGCTGTAAGCATTGGTGTGGTGCTGGGCTCTGAGCTAGTCAGGGTAGAGGTAGGCTCTAGGGTGATTGGGGTGATTATGGGTATAGTTTTGGGGTTTACACTATAAGAGTGCACATTGGATTTCATGGTCTGTGGGAGTGTGGTGAAACCTGGGATCTGTATGTGTGTGGATGTGTACTGTTTGTTAGTGGGTTTGTGGGTTGGAGGCCAAGAAGGCATTTGGCTGTCTGGAGAGGTAGGAGTCTCTAAGAGTAGACCCCTGTGGGTAGTATGGGCTTTGGTGTTAGTAGAGAATTTGACCTCAGCCCTTGTAGCAGGTACATCAGAGAAATTATCATAGTCATCATAGTCTATATCTCTATCACCACTGATAGGACAACCCTTCCCTGGGTAGGAGTAGACAGGTGCAGAGCCCAAATTGGCACATCTTACACTGGCCACATTAGGGGTCATGGCCTTGACATCCACACCCTTCTTCCATAAGTAGACATTGTTGGAATTTTGCTGGAGCCAGTTGCGGAAGTAGAGGATATCACAATCACAATACCAGGTGTTGCCATGGAGAAAAACAAAAGGCAAGAGGAGGGTCCCAAAGAAGCCCTTTGGGACTGTACGAAGCCAGTTCCCTTGGAGGTAGAGGGTGTCAAGCTCTTCCAGCCCATCTAGGAGCCCAGGGGGTAACTCACGCAGTTTGTTGTTGGCCAGATTGAGTTTGTTCAGCTTGGTGGTGAACATGAAGAGTCCAGGGGACAGACTTCTCAGATTATTGTTCTGCAGGTAGAGCTCTTGGAGTTGGCTTAGACCTTCCAGGACACCGGGAGACAGTGATTCCAACTGGTTGAAGGAGATGTCAAGGATGGTGAGTGCAGGCAGAGCCTGACCTAGGGAGGGCAGACTTCGCAGATTATTGTGGGATAATTTCAGGTTATCCAGCTTCGACAGTTTCTCATCAGTCTGCAGGCTGGTCAGCTCACATTCATCCAGGTCCAGCTGAGTGAGGTGAGTGAAGTGTGCCAGGGATGCTGTGGAGAAGGCACCCAGTTTGTTCTTGCCCATGTGGAGGATGCCTGTGTCTGCTGGCAGGTCTGCGGGCAATGCAGTCAGCCCCTGGTTCTCACAGTTCACTTCCAGCAAGCTGGTCACTTTGGAGACATCACAAGTGGGATGGGAATGTGAGGGGCTTGGCAGCAGGAACAGCAGGATGAGGAGAGCCATATGAACCTGTGGGCAAAGGGAGTTTAAAGGATGCCACCCTGTCCCTTGGCATAATTTTCCTAGGCTCCAGCCCTCCACTGCTCTAGCTCTCAGGATGCCTTCCAGAAACAGCTTCCATACCTCCCAGACTTTTCCCTCTCTTCCACCCCTGTCCTCAGTCCTTAGTTCTTGGTCCCCCTTCAGATCCTCCTCCTCTGGTCCCAGGCCCAGCTTACAGTCAGGCAGAAAGACCTCTGAAGGCACGGAGCTTCTTCCAGGGTATGACTGGGTCCTTCTCTCTTCAAACACCAAGGAGAGCCAGGCCAAGAGCAGGAAAAAGATAGAGGACCTGTGGAGGAAATGACAACCTGATAAGCAACTCCTGTGACCCAGGGAACAGTCTCCCTCCAGCCACAAGCCCTTATCACCTCTCTCCACATCTTTCCCCAGAACCCTCTTTGGTTTTACGCTCTCCCTTTCCTGCCACCCTGGAAAGATCTAGAGACTCTCCAACCACCAACTTTGTGCAGCTTCTACCTGCTGCCTTCTCTCCTCACCCTCCATAGCTGTTCTTAGAGATGCCTAATTTTCCTCTCTGCTCCCTTACAGCCCACTGCCACCTTTCCTAGCCCTAAACTGACACCCCCCAACCTGGGGCTGCTGGCCTCTATTCTTATATTTTTTTTTTTGGTTTTTCAAGACAGGGTTTCTCTGTGTAGCTTTGCGCCTCTCCTGGAACTCACTTGGTAGCCCAGGCTGGCCTCGAACTCACAGAGATCCGCCTGGCTCTGCCTCCTGAGTGCTGGGATTAAAGGCATGCACCACCACCGCCCGGCCTTCTATTCTTATATTTTTTAAATAAATAAATATCTCCTTTTTTTGTGGGTTACAGTCTGATTGTCCTTTGCTTTATATCTAGTATCTACTTTCTAGTGAGTACATACCATGTTTGTCCTTCTGAGTCTGGGTTACCTCACTCAGAATGATTTTTTCTAGTTCTATCCTTTTGCCTGAAAATTTCATGATGTCATTGTTTTTCTCTGCTGAGTAGTACTACAATGTGTATATATATATGTACCACTTTTTCTTAATCCATTTTTCAGTTGACGGGCATCTAGGTTGTTTCCAGGTTCTGGCTATTACAAATAGTGCTGCTATGAACATAGTTGAGCATGTATCTTTTTGGTATGATTGAGCATTCCTTGGGTATATGCCCAAGAATGGTATGGCTGTGTCTTGAGGTAGATCGATTCCCAATTTTCTGAGAAACCGCCATACTTATTTCCACAGCGGTTGTACAAGTTTGCACTCCCATCAACAGTGGAGGAGTGTTCCCTTTGCTTCACATCCTCTCCAACATTGGCTGTCATTAGTAGTTTTGATCTTAGCCATTCTGACAAGTGTAAGGTGGTATCTCAGAGTCATTTTGATTTGCGTTTCTCTGATGAATAAGAATGTTGAGCATTTCCTTAAATGTCTTTCAGCCATTTGAGATTCTTCCTTTGAGAATTCTCTGTTTAGCTCTATAGCCCATTTTTTAGTTGGATTGTTCAGTATTTTGATGTCTAGTTTCTTGAAATATTTATATACTTTGGAGATCAGTCCTCTGTCAGATGTGTGGTTGGTGAAGATCTTTTCCCATTCTGTAGGCTGTTTTTTGGTGTTATTGACCATGTCTTTTGCCCTACAAAAACTTCTCAGTTTTAAGAGGTCCCATTTATTAATTGTTGCTCTCAGTGTCTGTGCTACTGGTGTTATGTTTAGGAAGTGATCTCCTGTGCCAATGCGTTCAGGAGTACTTCCTACTTTCTCTTCTATCAAGTTCAGTGTAATTGGATTTATGTTGAGGTCTTTGATCCACTTGGACTTGAGTTTGTGCATGGTGATAGATATGGATCTATTTGTAATCTTTTACATGTTGACATCCAGTTATGCCAGCACCATTTGTTGAAGATGCTTTCTTTTTTCCATTGTATAGTTTTGGCTTCTTTGTCAAAAAATCAATTGTTCATATGTCTGTGGATTAATGTCAGTGTCTTCAATTCGATTCCATTGGTCCATATGTTGGTTTTTATGCCAGTACCAAGCTGTTTTTATTACTATAGCTCTATAGCAGAGTTTGAGGTCAGGGATGGTGATGCCTCCAGAGGTTGCTTTATTATACAGGATTCTTTTAGCTATCCTGGGTTTTTTGTTTTTCCATATGAAGTTAAGTATTGTTCTCTCCAAGTCTGTAAAGAATTGTGTTGGGATTTTGATGGGGATTGCATTAAATCTGTAGATTGCTTTTGGTAAGATTGCCATTTTTATTATGTTAATTCTACTTATCCATGAGCATGGGAAATTTTTCCATTTTCTGATACCTTCTTCAATTTCTTTCTTTTTTTAAAAAAGATTTATTTATTTATTTATTTATTTATTTATTTATTTATTTATTTATTATGTATACAATGTTCTGTTTGCCTGTATTTCTGCAGGCCAGAAGAGGGAGCCAGATCTCATTACAGATGGTTGTGAGCCGCCATGTGGTTGCTGGGAATTGAACTCAGGACCTCTGGAAGAACAGCCAGTGTTTTTAACCTCTGAGCCATCTCTCCAGCCCCCAATTTCTTTCTTTAGAGACTTAAAGTTCTTATCAAACAGGCCTTTCGCTTGTTTAGTTAGTGTTACCCCAAGGTATTTTTTATTATTTGTGGCTGTTGTAAAGGGTGATGTTTCTCTGATTTCTTTCTCAGCCCTTTTATCATTTGTGTATAGGAGGGTTACTGATTTTTTTGAGTTGATCTTGTATCCTGCTACTATACTGAAGGAGTTTATCAGGTGTAGGAGTTCCCTGGTAGAATTTTTGGGGTCAGTTATGTATACTATCATATCATCTGCAAATAGTGAAAGTTTGACTTCTTCCTTTACAATTTGTATCCCTTTGATCTCCTTTTGTTGTCTTATTGCTCTAGCTAGAACTTCCAGTACTATATTGAATAAATATGGGGAGAGTGGACAGCCTTGTCTTATTCCTGATTTTAGTGGAATTGCTTTGAGTTTCTCTCTGTTTAATTTGATGGTGGCTGTTGGCTTGCTGTAAATTGCCTTTATTATGTTTAGGTATGTTCCTTGTATTCCTGATCTCCCTAAGACCTTTATCATGAAGGGGTGTTGGATTTTATCAAATGCTTTTTCAGTATCTAATGAAATGATCATGTGGGTTTTTCTTTCAGTTTGTTTATATGGTATATTACATTGACAGATTTTTGTATGTTGAACCATCCTTGCATTCCTAGAATGAAACCTACTTGGTCATGGTGGATAATTTTTTTTGATGTGTTCTTGGATTCAGTTTGCCAATATTTTGTTGTGAGTTCCGGGGATCAAATTCAAGTCATCAGGCTCAGTGGCAAGCAACCCTTCCCAGCTAAGCCATCTCGCTGGCCCATCAAGTACAACATAGTCAGATGTGGTAGTTCATGCCCATAAGCTCAGCTCTTAGGAGGTGTCTTAAGTTTTCTATTGCTGTGAAGGGACACCATGTCCACGCAACTCTTTTTTTTTTTTTAAAGATCTATTTATTCATGTATTTTATGTATATGAGTGCTCTGTTTCCATGCACACCAGAAGAAGGAAACTGATCCCATTACAGATGGTTGTGAGCCACCATGTGGTTGCTGGGAATTGAACTCAGGACCTCTGGAAAAGCAGTCAAATGATCTTAACCACTGAGCCATCTCTCCAGCCCTGTAAAATTTTTAAATGTCAGGAAATGGAAACCATAAATCAAAAGCTTGGATTCAGAGCTGAATAAAACCATCATGAATGCTTTTAATAGATTGGATAAAATGAATTACATAATCATTTGATCTTAGCTGGGTCAGTATGAAAGTCCTTCTGAGCCAGGTGGTGATGTCACACGCCTTTAATCCCAGCACTTGGGAGGCTGAGGCAGGTGGATCTCTGAGTTCAAAGCCAGCCTGGTCCGCAGAGAGAGTTCCAGGGCAGCCAGGGCTACAGAGAAACCATGTCTCAAAAAAACAAACAACAAAACAACAACAAAAACAGGAAGCCCTTCTGAAAGGCAGCTTACCTCACTGTTCTTCCACCTGGTCCTGAAAGCCACCTCAGAGTGCTATGTGCCCCCTTCCTCAGGAGGAGCTGCCACAGACAGAAGAACAGCGGGGGTCTAGGCTGGGCCCTTCAACAATGCGTTCTTTAGATTACTGTTCAGAAACAAGATCATGACAGTACACCCCCCCACCCCAGCCACCCACACACACACAGTGAGGCTCACGTGGGCAATGGGGAGCAGCCGGGAGCAGATACAGCTGCCCAGGTCCTGGCAGATGAAATGTACCAGGGCTGGACTTCATTGGTTTACCTCATTTTTTTTCCTATTAGGAAACCCAAAACTAAACATCTGAGAGGGTTAGACCCAAGTCCAAGGGAAACTGGACCTGTTGCAGATCTTAATCCTGAGCTAAGGTTAGGATTATTTGCCCAACCATGGTGGTACCTGCCTTTATTTTCAGCACTCGGGAGGTAGAGGCAGGTGGATCTCTGTGAGTTTGAGGCCAGCCTGGTCTACAGAGTGAGTTCCAGGAAAGGCACCAAAACTACACAGAGAAACCCTGTCTCGAAAAACGAGAGAGAGAGAGAGAGAGAGAGAGAGAGAGAGAGAGAGAGAGAGAGAGAGAGAGAGATATGAAAAAATACCGGCTGCAGTTTCCTGGAGACTAAAGTGAATCATTCTGAGGGAGAGCTGATGAAGACAGGAAATACACACCCCAAAATCGCATTCAAGACATGCGTGGAACTGACAGCATTCGGTGCGTTTAGCTCCCATGAGGAAACAGACAAACCATGCCGCTTAGAAGAGGGTTTGACGGACCGAGCCACCGCGACCAATGCTCTTTAAGCTGTAGATAGGCGACAGGTGTACAGTGTTCCTAAGCTGTATCTCACGCTGGTTTGGGGTTCATGATAGCATCTATCACTGAGTTCCCTGTGCTCCACTAAGAACTCCTTCCCCATATTCCTTAAAGAAAAAAAAATACTGGCTGCTCCTCCAGAGGGCCTGGCTTCAATTCCCAGCACCTCTTTCTTTCTTTTTTTTTAGGTGCCAGGTTCTCTTTTTACTGCATTTTATTCTTGCAGGAACTAACCAGAGTCCTGTGAGAGCTACATCATACCCTAAATATAAAAAAAAATTACATATACTTGTAAAACTTCGGAATATATATTTTGAAAAATAAGTATGTACCCACATTTATTATGTGAAAAAAGATTATTATTATTATTTATTTATTTATTTTTTTTAGCCAGGCATGGTGGTACACACCTTTAATCCCAGTACTTGGGAGGTAGAGGCAGGCCTGTGAGTTTAAGGCTAGCATAGTCTACAGAATTTCAAACTATTCAGGGTCCAGAGCGCCACAGAAAGACCCTGTCTCAAACAAACAAACAAAAAAAAAAAACTTCTACTTCTTAGCTCTAGAAATACAGCTCAGCAGTAGAGCACTTGAGGCGTAAACTGGGTCCCCAGTACCATGAAAAGAAAATATTCCACTTTTTTTCAGTGCTGATGAACCCAGGGTTCCTATCCTAGGCAACTACTTTACCACAGACTACATCCCAAATCCTAAAAATTCTAATAATGAGGGACTTAGGAGAAAGATGTTAACATGTTTAGCCAAAAGAAGTGTTGAGACAGCCAGGTGTGGCAGTGTACACTTTTCTTTAATATCAGCACTCAGGGGGCAGAAACCGATGGATCTCTTGAGTTCAAGACCAGGCAGAGCTACATAGTGAGGCCATGGGTAGCCAGCCTGTGGGAGAGCAGCACCCCAGCCCTCAGGAACCTCTGGGCCAGGCTGGATTGCTGAAGGCTGCGCTTGTCCCTGACTGTCTCCGTCAGCTGTAAGCTGATAACAGCAGCCTGGTGCACTTAAAATGTAGCCAAAAGAGTGTGTTCCTGAGCTGTCTGCTTGACAGAATTCCCAGGGACCCGGCTTGGGTCAGGTCTCCTCCCTGGAACTAGTCACTTCTGGTCAAGGAGCAGGAGCGTCACTCTTAGTGGCTAGCTGTCTTAGTCACTCTGCTGCTGCTGTGAAGAGACACCATGACCAAGGCAATTCACAGAAGAAAGCATTGAACTGGGAGCTTGCTTACCATTTTAGAGGGCAGATCTGTGATCATCCTGGTGAGAAGCAGACAGGCATGGTGCTGGAGCAGTGCCAGAGATCCTGATCCTGATCCGCAGGCAGCAGGCAGAGATGGACAAAGGGCCTGGTGGGGGCTTTGGAAACTTCAAAGCCCACCCCAGTGACAGATCTCCTCTAAGGAGGCCACACCTGTTCAGCAAGGCTCCATCTCTTCCCTAACAATTCACCAGCTGGGGATGAAGTATGCAAATGTTAGCCTATGGAGGCCAGTCTCATTCAAACAATCAATCCTCTGGACTTGTGGTAAGAGAGAATAGTTCTCAGTGAAAGGCTGCAGCAGTTCATTTAGGCTGTTTATTTGTCCAGGAGATAATTATCACGCAGACTCTACTAAATGCCTTGAACACAGCCAGCCAGCAGGGCTCCGCCATCAGCTTGCTTCCTAAGGAGGGAAGAGGTGCTGGGTTAGGGTCGACTGGATGCTCCTTAGCCTGGCTCTGCTAACCCACCTCCCCTGCTAGGAAAACGGGAGCAGCTATTTGTTCTAAACACAGAGGGGGCCCTCCTGCGGCTAGCTGGGGCATGGCCTTTGAGAAGGGCCCTGGTGTCTAGGATGCAGCAGCCCCAAGCTCTGTGGCCGGGGCAGCTGCAGCTGTTCAGACTTGCTAGCCAAGAGTAGTTGGCGAAGGGAGTGGCTTCCTGTTGAGTAGGGATCTTTGCTAGCTTGTAAGTCAGCTCCCAGAGAAACGGGAGTTTTCATCCCACAAATACAAAATACAAGACGGGCTCGCAGGCATGTTCCCAACACCCCCAGCTGGTTGAGGGAGTGGGGGGGGGCTTACACCCCAGGTTGTCCCTATCCCCCCTTTCTGCTCTGCTCCTAATGCTCAGGAATGGATGGGGCAGTGGTGTACGTCTGTGCACAAAGGTGGAGGTCAGAGCACAACTTGCAGGAATTGGTCTGCTCACTCCTTTCTTCGGGTGGGTCCAGGGGAACAAACTCAGTCATCATTGGCATAGGTACCTCTACCCTGAGCCATCTCACTGGCCCACATTGGTGTCTTTTTGGTTGGTTCTGTGACTTACTGAGTTTTCACCAAGGCTGTTCCTGTGACCACGGGTTTGGAACTATCCCATGGAACTTGGTGAGCTCAGCAGTGGGTCACGTGGGAGTCTTAAGCCAGTTTCCTGACTCAGGCTTCGGCATCCCTGCCTTTGTGGCCTCAGGCAGATGGTGATGGGAACCCAGGCTGAACTAGCTGTATCTGCAGAGAAGCCAAGAGGTCAGTTTGGGGCCAAGACCATGGCGAATGGTGCAGACGTTGGGAGGAGGCTGAAACTACACAGAAAAAAAAGGCAGTACCCAGAGGTCGGTAGAGAGGGGAGCACCTGGTAAACAGCAGCAGAAAGTCCAGGCAGGGCCTGACCAGTCCCCAGCAGACACTGTTCCAGAGTGTTGTGGCCACTGTGGATGCGTTACAGGAAACCTATAGGGAGCCTTGATATTCTTAAGACAGGTCTTTAAGGGGCTGATCCACCAACAGCTCATCTCACCTTGCCCCATCCTTTCTAGCTGTTTCTCTTCATAAGTTTCCCTGCTGCTAAATACTAGAAGCCTCTTTCTCTCCCTCTCCTCCCTTCTCCTTGCTTCCCTTCCCTTTCTCCCCCCCCCCACAACTTTTAAACAGAGTTTCTCTGTGTAGCCCTGACTGCCTTGGAACTCACTCTGTAGCCTAGGCTAGCCTTGAACTCAAGAGATCTGCCTGCCTCTGCCTCCCAAGTGCCACCACCACATGGCCAGAAGCAAGCCTCATGAACCTCTATAATCACAGTATCTGTGTTGTAAGTGCCCACTAATGTTTGGACAAATGTCTGCATTTAGCTCAGTGCTGCTTGGCCCAGGCTCTAACTCAGAGACTGGATTAAGCAGCAGCAGCATGGCCTTCAAGGTGGTGAGCTCACGCCCACAGATGCTTTCTGGGATCCGCAGTGGAAAATGAGAAATAATAAGACAGGTAGCAGAAATGGGTGTCAAGAGAGTGTGAGGAACAGACAAGGGGCCTTAGATGTTTGAGGGACTCTCACAGGTAGGAAAGGAGTGAAGAAACAATGACTGTGTTTGTGAAATGTAAAATGAGCGCAGAGGCACATGATGAGTAAAGTTGACTCGTGAGTCTTAGGCTTCATCACCAATGCACCTGCGTGAATGGCCCTCAGCTGTAGACTCTTCATGCATTTAGGACGGAAGTGGTTGCTTTGCTGGACTGAGGCGAAGTGTAAGGCCTAAGGCATAAAGGGCTTCCGGCTGGGCATTGTGGCAGCACATGTGTGGAATCTCAGCACCCAGGAAGATGAGGCAGGAGGATTGTGTAGTTTGGTCTATGCAACAAGTTCTAGGCTAGACTGGCCTATATAGTGAGACCCTCTCTCAAGAAATCCCCTCCTTCAAAAGCCAACAAAAGTCAAAACTATTCCTATACTTCTTACCCCATGAGGAACACCCGGTTAGCTTTTCTCAAGTGCAGATTCTGAGAACCTCACTGCACTGGTACTCACACCTGCAGTCCCAGCCCATGGAAGGCCTAGAGGATCAGGAGTTCAAGGCCAGCCTGAGCTATACATGACTTGCCTTAAAAACAAATAAAACAATGAAACCCAGGCCTGGTGGCTCATGACTGTCATCCCAGCACCCAGGTGGCTGAGGCAGTAAGTTCAAAAGTTCAAGGCCGGCCTGAGCTATACATGACTTGCCTTTAAAACAAATAAAACAAGCTGAGCGGTGGTGGCACACACCTTTAATCCCAGCACTCAGGAGGCAGAGGCAGGCGGATCTCTGTGGGTTTGAGGCCAGCCTGGGCTATAGAGTGAGTCCCCAGGACAGGTGCCAAAGCTACACAGAGAAACTCTGTCTCGAAAAAACAAACAAAAAGGTAACTAAGGGGTAGTATGGTAGGCACAGGATGTTCTCTCCCTGAGCTGCATTCATCAGAACCACCGATACAGGGCAGCCAGCCACACAGAGGATGCCAGGGCATGTTGAGAATGGGGGTCGACACTGAAGACTCCCCTAAAGGCTTGTAGTTTCAAATGTTATCGGAGGCTTGCTTCTCGTGAGATATCAGGTCTGTGGCTACAGAGCTGGCCAGGCCCAGGCAAAGGATGCTGGGATGGGGTGGATAAGGGACACAGGATGGGGCAGCTGCCTCTGGAAGCCACCAGACTGTCCCCAGCTGCAGCAAGGGTAGAGGATCAGGTGACAGTCCCCTAACCCAGCCCCGGAACTAACACCCTCCTCCTCTTCACACAGGCACCTTGGCCGGCCTGCCCCTCCAGCCTGTCAAAGCTCGGAATAACCCCGAGAACCAGACAGCAGGATGGCAGGGGCTCTGCTCAGCGCCCTGCTTCTCTTGGCATTTCTTGGTAGGGACAGGGATCAGGGGGGCCAGGTGGACCCGTATTCCAACCTGAAGGGACTAGGTGTAGGGGGAGATCGTACTTGATGCAATGTTTTTGGTTGAGTAGAAACCCAGAAAGATACACACAGGAAGTCTGCACAGGCCTGGCGGCAGAGAGACACCTTCTGGGCTGCTGCTTCATGTCCAGTGACCCCTTCCTTCTCAATGTATCGCAGGCAGGGGCCAGAGCAAGAACGATGAACTGAACCTGTATCACCATCTCTTCAACAATTATGACCCAGGATCCCGGCCAGTTAGAAGGCCTGAGGACACTGTTACCGTCACCCTCAAGGTCACCCTAACCAACCTCATCTCACTGGTAAGATTGCCCCCACCCTAATCCTGCACTCTCACCTCCAGCCCTAACTCCTGGAACCAGACAGGCTCATTCCTCTTGTAGAATGAGAAGGAGGAGACCCTGACCACCAACGTCTGGATCGGAATTGTGAGTCAGATCTGGGGAGCAGTGTGAGGGTTCCCAGCCAACCCCTTTCTTCCAACCCGGTGGGAGATGGCGAGCACACACACCCTTCTATCCTCTACCTCTTAGGACTGGCTGGACTACCGGCTCAACTTCAGCAAGGCCGATTTTGCAGGCATAGAAACCCTGCGGGTCCCTTCAGAATTTGTATGGCTGCCCGAGATTGTTCTGGAAAACAAGTGAGGATTGGCCAGGCTGCAAGGGGGACCGGTTCTGGGGGACTTGGTGGGTGGAAGAGGTCCAGTAGTCTTTTCAATACTGTGACAAGCTCGGTCTTCACAGTATCGATGGGCAGTTTGAAGTGGCCTACGCCTGCAATGTTCTGGTCTACGAGGGAGGCCTCGTGAGCTGGTTGCCCCCGGCCATCTACCGCAGCACCTGCGCAGTGGAGGTCACCTACTTCCCCTTCGACTGGCAGAACTGCTCTCTCATTTTTCGGTGGGAAGAGTCACTTCAAGCAGGAGATTAGGGGCCTGGAGCAGGGGGCAGGGCCTGATGTGGAGGAGCGGGTGGGGTCTCTGTGGAAGGTGTGCGTGGGGACAGCGGAGTGGGGCACTGAAATGAGTGGGAAGCTGGACCTGGGTTTGCAGTAGGGCGGGCACAGGCTTCTTGCTGCCATCTTGTGGTTTTATCCCATCGTCCCAGCTACTCCTCAGGAGGAGTCTGAGGTGTAAAAAAATCACGTGAGTCCAGGAGTTCCTTGAACCACATGGGGAGCCCTGGTGGCCACCAAACCAGACCAAAAGGAAGAGGATCTGGAAGCGGAAGTCGATCTGGAAGCAGATGTGCTGGGGGGATGTGGGCCAGAGTGGAGCCCTAGTGCCCTTCCAGATCCCAGCTTCCGGGGAGGGACTAAGGAGGGCCCCAGCTTCTGGGGTGAAGCCCGGCCCTGTTTCACAGCTCCCAGGCCTACAGTGCTGAAGAGGTGGAGTTCGTCTTTGCAGTGGATGACAACGGCAAGACCATCGACAACATTGACATCGACACGGAAGCTTTTACTGGTGAAGGCCTGTCCCTTTTTCAAAAACCCTTTCTCACGTGAGGCCCAAGGAGGGGACTTGCAGCGTGGGGCTTGACTTGGGCCACACTGCTTGAGCTGGCTCTTCTTGAGGTCAATCTCAGTTGTCACACTAGGCCACTCTCTTCCCTATGGTCTTTCTGCACCCTTACCAGGAATGCCCCTCTCTGCCCATACTTCCCCCATGCTGACAGCCCAGGGTCCAAGTGGTTCACACAGGCCCAGACAGCTGCACCCACCCGCTCAGCCTGGAGTTGCACGTGTGTGGGCTGACTGCGCCCCACCCCACGTCCTGCAGAGAATGGAGAATGGGCCATCGACTACTGCCCAGGCATGATTCGCCACTATGACGGAGGCCCTGCAGGAGTCCCTGGAGAAACTGACGTCATCTACACGCTCATCATCCGCCGGAAGCCGCTTTTTTACGTCATTAACATCATCGTACCTTGTGTACTCATTTCTGGCTTGGTGCTGCTCGCTTACTTCCTGCCTGCTCAGGGTAAGGGATGACCCCTGACTCCTAACCCCAGCCTGGGCTCGCTCCCTGGATGCCTCTCACGGCATGCTCCCTCCTCCAGCCGGTGGCCAGAAATGCACGGTCTCAATCAACGTCCTGCTAGCCCAGACTGTCTTCTTGTTCCTAATTGCCCAGAAAATTCCAGAGACATCTCTGAGCGTGCCACTACTGGGCAGGTAACCTCAAAGTGGATCCTGCAGAGGTGGTGTATCAGCATGGAGGGCGGAGCCAAAGAAGGCTGGCGTAGGGGACTTGCAGTTGTCCCGTTCTGGGCTTTTATTTGGACACAGGGTGGGGCTGGGACGGTGATGGATTATTTGGTCCCCTCGTTCTCCTCACTGCTGCTGGATGCCACCTTGAGGTCTCCCGAGTGTCTCTGTTGAGAGGTCAGTATGGCTCAGTATATCCTCAATCCCATTTCCTCTGACCCGTATCACACCCCTTATTCCTAACGCACCGGATCCCGGGGGACCCCAAGGCCCAGTTGGCGTAGGGTTTGTTGCAGGGATGAGGTGGACCCGTGCAAACCGCGTCCGCACAGGCAGAGCCACGCCCCCTGGATCAGGTACCGGGCACTTGAGCCAGCTGCTGCTCCAGCTTGCCGAATCCCCTGACCTGCGGCCAGGGCTACGCGGGCCAGCGCCCTACCCGGGTCCCCAGTGTCCGGGGCTGGGCCCAGGCAACCGTCGCCGCTGTCCACTCGCTGCACCTCCTGCTGCAGCCAGAGGGCTGAGATCTGCATTGAGGGCACAGGGGCTAGAGGTCCCCGTTTTCGCCCTCCCCCTTTTCTTCCCATCCCTCAACTCCCCAGAGCTGCACCTCTAACAAGGTGGCGCCAAAGCTCATGATGCTGGTGGCAGCTTCTCTTAGCACCAGCCCTAAGGTGGCCTTCTGGGTAGGCGGCTTATCGGATTCCAGGGAGTCCTGGGACTTAAGTTCTCTGATCCTTTGCACCAGATATTCCTGAGCTGCGGCCACAGCAAGTTCCAGGGAAGATAGAAGCGGAGGCTGTAGGGCCACCTGGAGAAGCAGGGGTAGTGGAGTGGTCTGGTCACATGGAAAGGGTCACAGCAGCAGGCGCTGGAGACCTCTCCAGACGCCACCTTTGGGTGGGCCATTCTCATACCCTCACCTCGGTGGAGCTGTGGAAGTGGTAGACCCACAGCAGGGTGTCCAAGTTGCTGGGAGTCCCCTTCATGTCCGCAACAGATGGTAGGTGCAGGAGGGCGGGGACAATACTGGCGTGATGGAGGGGTAGCCAGGGGAGTAACCCCACCACTTGTACAGAGGTGTTTATGAGGTAGAGGGCAGCTAGCAGCCTCTCTTATTTTGAGGGACGCTGTGACATCATGCCTTTTGGGTCTCAGGTATCTTATTTTCGTCATGGTGGTTGCCACGCTCATTGTTATGAATTGCGTCATCGTGCTCAACGTGTCTTTGCGGACGCCGACCACACACGCCACATCCCCTCGGCTGCGCCAAGTAAGCGCTGGTTGAGGGAAGGACAGCCCAGGGTGGGAGGCGGGCTTGGAACTTACCTCTGCCCTGGCCACAGATTTTATTGGAGCTACTGCCACGCCTCCTGGGCTCGAGCTCCCCCCCAGAGGCTCCCCGAGCTGCCCCACCCGCGAGGCGAGCCTCGTCTGTGGGCATTCTGCTCCGAGCAGAGGAGCTCATCCTGAAAAAGCCGCGGAGCGAGCTTGTATTTGAGGGGCAGAGATACCGGCATGGA